>NC_069502.1:501982772-502187772 GCF_027579735.1 Bombina bombina
GAAAGACTGTAACTGAAATTGTAGAAAAAAATGACAATGTAGAAAGTGTTTGGGTAACTATAGAAACTGAAGGGAAACAGGTGTTTAGAATAGGAGTAGTATATAGACCACCATTACAGGATGAAGCATCAGACAATTTATTAATTGATGAAATAGCCAAAATTACAATGAAGGGCAATGTTATTGTAGTGGGGGACTTTAATATGCCTGATGTAGACTGGGAAGTACCTGTTGCCAAATCAACTAGAAGTAAATATATCCTGGAATCTTTACAAGGGGAATCTCTTGAGCAACTAGTAAAAGAACCAACACAAAAAGGAACTATATTAGATTTAGTACTTACAAACAGTGATATAGTATCTGAGGTGTCTGTGCGTGAGAACTTAGGCTCTAGTGATCATCAGTCTGTATGGTTTAATATTCAGGCAAAGGTACTAAGCAACCATAGTAAAACAAAAGTTTTAGACTTTAGATCAACTGATTTTTCTTACATGGGCAGATACCTAGATGAATCCCTAAAAGGGATGGCACGGATTGCAGGAGTACAAGAACAGTGGGAATATTATAAAAATGCTATTCTAGATGCAACTAAACACTGTATTAGGCTTGTTTGTAAAAGAAAAAGAAAACCAATATGGTTTTCAAGAGAAGTAGCACATACAGTTAAGACAAAAAAGAAAGTCTATAAAAAATTCAAACTCACTGGCTCAGAAGAGGATAAAGAAAAATGGAGAACCCATCAAAAGATGACAAAGCAGTTAATCAGAAAGGCTAAAGCTGATGCAGAAGAGAAAATAGCACAATCTGTAAAAAACGGTGACAAAACCTTCTTTAGATATATCAGTGAAAAGAGAAAAACTAACAGAGGGATAGTTAGACTCAAGAAGGAGGATAGAGTAGTGGAAGAAGATAAACAAATAGCAAACTGTTTAAATGATTACTTTTGTTCAGTCTTTACAACAGATGGTAAAGATAGTGAGATTCTATTAAGGGATGTTACTGTAAATAATAATGTGAGTAGTACTTTTCTTTTTACAGAGGAAGAGGTTTTAAGGGCTTTATCAAAATAAAAGTTAATAAGTCTGTGGGTCCAGATAATATTCATCCAAGGGTTCTAAGAGAACTTCGATCCGTAATAGCTACTCCATTAGCTGATTTATTTAATCAGTCACTTCTAACAGGAGTTGTTCCAAAAGACTGGAAAATTGCCAATGTAGTCCCTCTTCATGAAAAGGGTAGTAGGGAAGATTCTGCTAACTATAGGCCAGTCAGTTTGAAGTCAATTGCAGGGAAATTAATGGAAACTCATTTAAAGGAAAGACTTGTATCTTTCATTCAGACAAACAACTTAGAAGACAAAGGACAGCATTGTTTCACTGCTGGAAGATCATGCCTGACTAATCTAATTGATTTCTTTGACCATGTAACTAAAATAATAGACCAGGGAGGAGCCGTAGATGTTGCATATCTAGACTTTAGCAAAGCATTTGACACCGTCCCATACAACAAACTTATTCACAAAATGTATTGCCTTGGAATAGATGCTAAGATTGTTAAGTGGGTAGAATGCTGGCTTAAAGATAGACGACAGAGGGTTTCAATTAATGGAGTACATTCAAATGAGGCATCAGTTACTAGTGGTGTTCCCCAAGGGTCAGTTCTTGGGCCTGTTTTGTTTAACATGTTCATAAGTGATATTGGAAGTGGGCTTAAGGGGAAGGTTTGCTTGTTTGCTGATGATACAAAAATTTGTAGCAGGGTAGATGTTCCAGGAGAAGTTGATCAAATGAACTATGATATTAATAAACTAGAGGACTGGTCAAATAAATGGGATCTGAAATTTAATATTACCAAGAGCACAATTATGCATATAGGATCCAAAAACCCAAAGGCCAATTATAGTCTCAATGATACATTACTGACTGTAATTAAAGAAGAAAGGGATTTGGGAATTATTATTTCAGATGATTTAAAATTTGGTACACAATGCCGCAGTGCAGCCAGCAAGGCCAGTCAAATGCTTGGTTGCATTGGAAGAGGTTTTAGTAGCAGAAATAGCAAAGTTCTTATGCCACTTTACAGATCATTAGTTAGACCAAATATGGAATATTGTGTACAGTTCTGGAGACTATATCTTCAGAAAGATATAAATAAACTAGAAGCTGTCCAAAGGAGGGCTACTAAAATGGTACATGGTCTAAAATATAAACTGTACACAGAGAGACTCTATGATCTAAATATGTATAGTTTAGAGGATAGAAGGGAAAGAGGTGACATGATAAAAACCTTCAAATATATGAAGGGACTTAATAAAATAGAAGCTGAAAGCATTTTTCACAAAAAAATAAATGCCAAAACAAGGGGTCACAATCTAAAGTTAGAGGGTAGTAGATTCAGGAGAAATTTGAGGAAGCATTTTTTTACAGAAAGGGTGGTGGATTCATGGAATAAACTTCCATTTGAGGTGGTAAACACAAAGACTGTAAAGGAATTTAAAAATGCTTGGGACATGCATAGGGCTATCCTAAGGAAAAAGTAACATGTAATATGGGTAGACTTGATGGGCCTTTTTGGTTCTTATCTACCGTCAAATTCTATGTTTCTATGTTTCTATCATTGTTTTAAGGGTTTCTACTATGAAGAGCATAATGGCATACGAAAGGAACAGAGAATCTTTTTGGATTCAGAGTTTTTTTGTTAGTAGACTATTCCTTTCAATACTTTCTTTTATATATAGATCACTCCTCAACCTATTATCTTCAATTGATACCATAGTATCCAGGAAGCTCACCTTTTCTACACTATATTCAACAGTAAATTTTAAATAGTCATTAGAAGAATTCAAGCGAGAGACGAATTGTACTAATTCATCCTCACTCACTGTCCAAATGAAGAAAATATTGTCTATATATCTATGCCAACCTTTCACAGAGTCTTTATACCCCTGATCCCTGAACACAACATCTTCTTCAAATAGCTAATTGAGATTGATATGAGCATTTTGATACTAGGGCTAAGACACAGCAGCCTAATTTTGGTGCATATGTATACGTGCAACACATATGTGAAATGTGAAAGTACAGCAATCATTTCAACTCGTATCTATATATAAAAAGGACTATCATATGTATACAGTGTATTCTGTGAATTACGCAAGCATAAATAACTAATACAATATATATATATATACACTGGTATAAGGACTGTTCCATTATATGAATTTTTTACTTGAAGGGTTTATTTAAAACCCTTAGAAGATTTGCACTGTTAAGGCTGAAAGGTCAAGGTATAACAGCCGAATGTCTGGTGCATATGGATATAGGCAGCACACATGGGAAATGTGAAAGTATAACAACTGTTGCAACTTGAATTCTTTGACTACAGGATTGTCATACAAATATACACAGTGTATCTTGTGAACTACACAAGCGTGAACAAATAAATTATCTGTATTGATGGATATAAAGACTGTTATATGATATGAGTTGCATTGTTTAAAATCCTTGGAAGATCTTCACCGTTAAGGCTGAGAGACACTTTTTTTCTTTTTTCCTTTTTCTTTTTTTATTTTTGGTGCAGGTGGTGCCAGTCATCACCCCCTTGGGACGCCTGGGGGGTGTACAATTTAGTATTATGAAGTGTGAATAGATGAAGTGTGAATATATACTTTTTGATACATGATGAAGTGTGAATATTTTTCTCACCTCAATTGAGCAGATTCGCATGGTGATTGGGATTTGTGTGAATGAGAATGCATGTACATTTTGAACCTCTTAGATTATGAATTTTGGTTGTTTTTTTTCTGGAGAATATAAAATAAAAATTTATCTAAGATATTTAAGATTCGTTTGCTGGGATTTATTGAATTTATATATATATACTGTATATATATATATATATATATATATATATATATATATATATATATATATATATATTAAGAGCATAAATCATTTTAACAAATCTGTTTTATGTGGGCTCATTTCATGCTTATCAATATTTTTCAATCCTTCATTTGGGTTCAGTGTAAAAAGAACCTCTTAGGTTACCCCTGGACCCACTCTAGCTATTATTCTTAATTGTCTGTCTGGTCAGCTTTGCCTCCCATCTCCTCTGGATAGGGTGTGGTCATCATGCATGCTCAGTGTGGCCCCTTTTGCCATCTGCTTGTGTCCCCTCATGCCCCCTTTTGTGGGTGTGTATTTTACTCTTAACTCCACCCCAACTGATAAGGTTAGGTTCACATAAATGATTGGCTAACACTAATTACAGATTAATTAATAATTTTGTTAATAAGCTAAGATTTAGCAGTCAGAATATTTTTCCCTTGGAAGATGGGACTCGTCACCAAGCTATAGTAGACAAATATGTATTTTGTAAATATATTCTGAAAAACAAGTCAGTGGGGCATATTTATCAAACTCCATATGGAGCTTGATGTCCCGTGTTTCTGAAGACTGCTGCTCCATAACCTGTCCGCCTGTTCTGAGGTGGCGGACAGACATTGCCGATTGGCCGCAAGTCTGCAGGGGGCAGTATTGCACCAGCAGTTCACAAGAACTGCTGGTGCAATGATAAATGCTGAGAGTGTATGCTGTCGGCATTTCTCGATGTGCAGCGGACATGATCCGCAATATCGGATCATGTTCGCTCGCACCTTCTTAAATATACCCCAGTATCTCTATTTGACCGTTAATCAAGGTTGAACCCCACTAATGTTTATGGAAAAAGAGACTTACTGAAACCATGTATGAAAAACATGGGGATATTTGTGGATATTTATGCCAATAATATAATTATAGGAATCATGCAGCTATGTTGGGGACCTTGAATATCAAAGTAACTAAACATTAATTATTTCTACAAAGTACGAAAACTTCACAGTAAGCAATAATATACTGACAAGTAACACTAGCTAATAGCTACATATTAATACTGATTAATAATATATTTGTGTATGTGTACCTGAATATGTAAGTAAATACACCTGATCAATTTTACACCTATATAATATAGCACAGACATTTGTGATTAATATGCATTATGAAAATAGTGAATTTTTCCGGACAATTGTCCTGACAGTTGATATAAGCTACTGTTCTAACATTGTCTGTCTGGAAACGGAGATGACTCCCTTTCTAACAGAGGACAAGTTTGAAGGGCCCTGAAAATTGCACAGAGTTCTACAACATTGATTGGCAACCTCGCCTCCCGAAGATCCTAAACGCCCTGTGCTGTGAGACCCCAAACAGCTCCCCAACCTGAAAGACTTGCATCTATAGTGATCACAGTCCAAGTAAAATTAGCATAAGAATCCCCCTGAATAATAAACTGATGATCCAGCAACCAAGTTAGATGCTGACTTGTACTGGGATCCAAAAATATCTTCTGAAACAGCCGAGTATAATCCCTGCACCATTGACGCAGCATACAAAGCTGAAGCGATCTCCTGTGAAATCGAACAAATGGAATTGCATCTGAAGATGCAATCATGAGACATAGTACTTCCAAACACAGAGCCACTGAAGGAAACGAAAGAGACCAAAACTTCAGACAAGCTGACACCAATCTTAACCATCTGTCCTCTCTTAGAGACTCACGGACACTGAATCTATTTGGAAACCTAGGAAAGTAACCTTTGTCTGAGGAACCAAAGAACTGTGGGAAATTAATAATGCAACATGCTTTTGAAGAAACAACAAGAGTTAGTTGGTGTGAAATTCTTCTAATGGAAAAGAAGGAGCTTGAACCAATATATCTTCCAGGTAAGGAAAAACTGCAATATCATAAGCTCTAATTACAGACAAGAGGGCACCCAGAAACTTGGTAAATATTCTTGGAGCTGTAGCCAGACCAAATGTAAGAGCAACAAACTGAAAATGCTTGCCCAGAAAAGCAAACCTCAGAAACTGTTAATGTTCTCTGTGAATTGGAACATGAAGTTAAGCATCCTTTAAATCCATTGTGGACATAAACTGACCTTGCTGAACAAAAGTCAGAATAGGTTTGATAGTTTCCATTCTGGAAGATGGAATCCTTACAAACTTGTTCAGAGTTTTTTTGATCCAGAACTGGTCTGTATGTGCCTTCCTTCTTTGGAATAATAAACAGATTTGAATAAAATCCCATCCCTTGTTCCTGCAAAGGAACTGGAACAATCACTCCCATATCTTCCAGATCTGAGACAGATTTATGGGTTGGCGGGAGAGGTGCCACGTCTATGGAGGTAGTGATATCCCTTCAACTCATATTGTTAAATACGTTTGCTTTTGATGACCTGCTATTTGTCTTGTCCTCAGATTCAGTAGAAGCAGAAAGATTTGTGAGAAATCTTAACTTAAATAATTTGGGTATTCAATTTACATATGAATGGCAAAATGAGAGCATAAACTTCCTTGATGTGTCCTTGAAGGGTGTGGCATCGGCTGGTAAGGTTGTCTCTACTCTCTTTAGGAAACCGATTGCAAGGAAAAGTTTGTTGCATGCACGAAGCAGCTATCCTGGGCATGTCTTTGGGGGCATAGCCAAGGGTCAGTTTAAGAGGGCAAAACACAACTGCACCCTAGACAGTTCTTTCTATAAGGAGAGTAGAAACTTGAGTTGGAGGCTGAGAGATAGAGGCCACCCAGAAAAGATTGTCAAAACAGCTTATGTAGAAGTTCAAAACATGAATAGGGACCCTATGTTGATTGATGTGCCCAGGGGCACACATATTAGCAGGACTTTTGATCAATCCCAACCCAGATTGTCATATTTCTCCAATCAATATGATAAAAATCTGCAAGATAATAAGCACAAATTTGCCTAAATTGAAGGGAGATAAGAGGTTACGGCAGAGTGTGGAAATTGCATTTACTGCAAAAAGGAATACTACATTGGGTAATATGTTATCTTACAGCCTCCTAAAAACTGATGCTTCTGGGAGCTCCTGGCTACGTTGTAGTAGCACCTATAGGTATGGTAGAAGGACTTTGTGCGATCATGTACAGGTTTCCAAGACGTTCACCTCCAATCAATCAGGCAAAGAATTCGCCACTAAAGGATGTGTCAACTGCAAAAGCACATTTGTTGTCTATCTGGTGGAATGCACTGAGTGTCAGAAAGTATATGTGGGTAGAGCAATCAGAGGAGTGGGGACCCTCATTAGAGAACATTTCAGGTGATAGAGCATGTTCTGCAATATCAAGGCATTTCATGGAGATCCATAACAAAAATGTTAATATATTTAAATGGAAGGGGATATAACAGGTTAACCTGGGGGGGAGATAAGTTCTCCATCCTTTGTAGACAAGAAATCTACTGGATTTTCTAACTCAAAAACCTTATTCCATCAGGCTTTCATTCTGAGTTTGATATTATCAATTTTTGGCAGAGGTAACTAGGTCAGTTCCAGCCAACATATATACATTGTCAAGTATGTGGTACTTATCTGAAAATACATTTGTATCTTTCTACCTTCTATCATTTACTATCCCTTTGATCTCAGTCCACAATGTATTTTAACTTTATGTACATGGTGTAGTGTATATAAAGTTCATATGTATGCAATAAAGGGGTTCATCCAATTTTGATAGGTTGAACATATATATATATATATATATATATATATATATATATATATACACACACATAGAAAATGTCAGATAGCTCACTATGTGAATATAGCATTTCTATTAATCTGACTGTAGTGTGTATAAAGGTTACATGTATATAGCTGTAAAGGTCTTACCTGGATTGGAGTCTTTCCGAGGTTAGTAGATTCTTCTGAACAGCAGAACATAGAGCCATGACAGCAGCCTTGGCACCTCACAGAACTGCAAGTAGAACAAAGAGGGTGAACAAAAACAGTGCCCGTTTGGAGAGCTGGAGACCGAGGTGGGCGAATAGGGCAATTGGAGATGAAGTGCCCTCTTTCATCACAGTAAAAGCAAAGGCCATGGCTCCCCCCTTCTGGCTCTTTCTTGGGGAGCCTGTCTATTCCGGATTACCCCTATCTCCATGGACTCCTCAATGTCCTGGGAAGGAGTATAAAATTCATCAGGAGCATCAAGGTTTGCGGGTGAGTACTGGTGAAAAGCATCCCATTCACGAAGAAGCTGAGATCTGTGGGAAAGTGGAACAGTCCTAGGAACCTTAGTTTGCCTTGTAGTAGTACACTGAGTGGCCATGGCTGTTATGAAAGCCCCCCTGTTGTCTAGGACAGGACTCTTAGCCAGGAGCATCTGGTGTGCCCATTTTTTTATCTGCCCAGAAAGCAGGTTGATGGCTGAGCAGATCATGATGAAGTCAGTAGCATACGTAAGAGGCTTTAAAGCAAACAACAGCTCACAATCTACCTTAAAGGACAAGAAGGAGTAACGCCTACGTTTGAATCTCTCAGGTAATAGTACAAAAGGTTCACGATACACTGGTTCTGGGTGTACCGTAGTTTAAGAGCAAAAAAGTCCTGCTGCAAATCGAGAACAAGTTGGATACTTGCTGGGACAGGGCAGTGAGCACCTTGTTCATCTCTGCGGGTAAAGGTCTTACCTGGATTGGAGTCTGTAGCAGAGATATGTGCTCATCCTTAAAGTTTTCACAGCCCAAAGTGATCAGGTAAGAAAACCACCTGGGCTGTGAATAAATGCACGGGGGCTGTGTGCAAAAACCAAGGATCCGAGTATGCTATACAAACAAGGGTAAATCCAAGAGAGTAGTCAAGGTATTGCAGAGATCAAAGGAATCCAGAGGTGCAGGTAAACGATGAACAGAGCCGGGGTCACAAGCCCGGGTCAGTCTTGGGGATTCAGGAACAAAGACACCTAAACTAGAAACACGAAACATGAAACAAAGAACTGACACTGAGCACAGAAAAAAGGCAGGATTATTTAGCCAGATAATGAGCTGCTAATTGGTAGGAAGTTCCAGGTAAGCCTGACTGACAGGTTGTAAATGAGCACTGGTGATGCAGGCAAAGCATTATCCAGAGTCCAGCCCAGTGCTGAAGCCAGGATAAGGAAAGGTAATGAAAGGCTTACATACACACACAAATAGAGAGAAGCAGTCGTGGCTTACAGGCAAGAGAACAAGCCTAGGATAAGAGAGGACCCAGGTTCAAGTCCCTCGCTTGCCCCCCAAAGGGGCAACCATGCCTGGCTGTCTGCATGGAACGATGGGAACCGGGACAATAGCTAAGGGTTCAACTAATTTTGAAAGGCTGTATATCTACATATATGGAGACCACAATGTACAGTGTATGAGATATGTGTCAGGCTCTGACAGTTCTTGTGTATATATTTTGTGTTCTTAAGCTTTGAAATTTAACGAGATATTTGTCTTTTTACCTGTCTTGTGATTACCAAATTGTTACCAATGTAGGCTCAAGACAAAGTGTGCATAAATGTTCTTGTTTTGTGATTACCAAATTGATACCCATGTAGGCTCAAGACATAGGCCTCTAGTTATCAAAGTCTGGCGGACCTGATCCGACAGTGCGGATCAGGTCCGCCAGACCTCACTGAATATGGAGAGCAATAAGCTCGCCGTATTCATCATTGCACCAGCAGCTCACAAGAGCTGCTGGTGCAACGTTGCCCCCTGCAGACTCGCGGTCAATAGATCGCCACCAGGGGGGTGTCAATCAACCCGATCATACTCGATCGGGTTGATTTCTGGCGATGTCTTTGTGACCGCTGCTTTATAACTGCTGTTTCTGGCATCCCATTCACGAAGAAGCTGAGATCTGTGGGAAAGTGGAACAGTCCTAGGAACCTTAGTTTGCCTTGTAGTAGTACACTGAGTGGCCATGGCTGTTATGAAAGCCCCCCTGTTGTCTAGGACAGGACTCTTAGCCAGGAGCATCTGGTGTGCCCATTTTTTTATCTGCCCAGAAAGCAGGTTGATGGCTGAGCAGATCATGATGAAGTCAGTAGCATACGTAAGAGGCTTTAAAGCAAACAACAGCTCACAATCTACCTTAAAGGACAAGAAGGAGTAACGCCTACGTTCGAATCTCTCAGGTAATAGTAGAAAAGGTTCACGATACACTGGTTCTGGGTGTACCGTAGTTTAAGAGCAAAAAAGTCCTGCTGCAAATCGAGAACAAGTTGGATACTTGCTGGGACAGGGCAGTGAGCACCTTGTTCATCTCTGCGGGTAAAGGTCTTACCTGGATTGGAGCCTGTAGCAGAGATATGTGCTCATCCTTAAAGTTTTCACAGCCCAAAGTGATCAGGTAAGAAAACCACCTGGGCTGTGAATAAATGCACGGGGGCTGTGTGCAAAAACCAAGGATCCGAGTATGCTATACAAACAAGGGTAAATCCAAGAGAGTAGTCAAGGTATTGCAGAGATCAAAGGAAGCCAGAGGTGCAGGTAAACGATGAACAGAGCCGGGGTCACAAGCCCGGGTCAGTCTTGGGGATTCAGGAACAAAGACACCTAAACTAGAAACACGAAACATGAAACAAAGAACTGACACTGAGCACAGAAAAAAGGCAGGATTATTTAGCCAGATAATGAGCTGCTAATTGGTAGGAAGTTCCAGGTAAGCCTGACTGACAGGTTGTAAATGAGCACTGGTGATGCAGGCAAATCATTATCCAGAGTCCAGCCCAGTGCTGAAGCCAGGATAAGGAAAGGTAATGAAAGGCTTACATACACACACAAATAGAGAGAAGCAGTCGTGGCTTAGAGGCAAGAGAACAAGCCTAGGATAAGAGAGGACCCAGGTTCAAGTCCCTCGCTTGCCCCCCAAAGGGGCAACCATGCCTGGCTATCTGCATGGAACGATGGGAACCGGGACAATAGCTAAGGGTTCAACTAATTTTGAAAGGCTGTATATCTACATATATGGAGACCACAATGTACAGTGTATGAGATATGTGTCAGGCTCTGACAGTTCTTGTGTATATATTTTGTGTTCTTAAGCTTTGAAATTTAACGAGATATTTGTCTTTTTACCTGTCTTGTGATTACCAAATTGTTACCAATGTAGGCTCAAGACAAAGTGTGCATAAATGTTCTTGTTTTGTGATTACCAAATTGATACCCATGTAGGCTCAAGACATAGGCCTCTAGTTATCAAAGTCTGGCGGACCTGATCCGACAGTGCGGATCAGGTCCGCCAGACCTTGCTGAATACGGAGAGCAATAAGCTCGCCGTATTCATCATTGCACCAGCAGCTCACAAGAGCTGCTGGTGCAACGTTGCCCCCTGCAGACTCGCGGCCAATAGATCGCCAGCAGGGGGGTGTCAATCAACCCGATCATACTCGATCGGGTTGATTTCTGGCGATGTCTTTGTGACCGCTGCTTTATAACTGCTGTTTCTGGCGAGCCTGCAGGCTCGCCAGAAACACGGGGCATCAAGCTCCATTCGGAGCTTGATACATATGCCCCATAGTATGCATAAGTGTTTTTGTAACATGTTCAGTACATTTTTAGGTTAATCCTATGACACCTTTTTGTTTTTAACCAATTGGAATGCTGTAAAGGTTTTAAATTGTAGCTACAGATGTAGATAATTGTGTCTATGATGATAGTCTTTTGAGACCGAAACCGGTCAGACATTTATCTCCTTCCTGTGCATCGTTTTAATGGATTGCAATAAAGAAATATTTTTTATACTCTCAACCTTGGAGGCTTTTCGAACTTCTTTTTTAGATTTAAGAAAAGCTTGAGCTTTTACAAGATTCCTTGAAACATTGGACAGAAAAAAAAACTTCCTCTGGGAGGCCTTGCTCTGAATCTAATTCAATATCCCTGATAAACAACCTTCAGATCTAAGGTATCTGGAACAGACAGAAACCATGCCTCTTAAATCTGCCAACTACCAGAACTTCTGAATCAGGGACCTCACCTTTATGCGGTTTTAGAAGTAGCGACGGAATTCTTACCCTGCTTTGACATGTTCCAGTTAGCATTAGGACTGAACCAGAGGAACCTTGCTTTTGAACAGAAGAGTCAGTTTTCTGTTCTTTATTCTGATGAAAGGAAAGAAAACAATTAGAAGTTTGGATTTTTCTTTAGACTTTCTGTCCTGAGGAAGAAAAGCTCCTGTACCTCCTGTAATAGTAAAAATAATATCATCTGAATCAGACCCAAATAACATATTTCCCCAAAAGGAAAGAGATAATAATCTAGATTTAGACACCATATCAGAAGACTAGGGTTTAAGCCACAGGGCTAGGGTTGCCACCTCGGCCATGTTTTCCTGGACACTTATGAGTTACACATGCTGCAGGGTGTTTAGAGGGAAACATGCATTGTGCTGCTGGACAGCACAAAAATAGTGATCCTGGACAGAATTATTCATGTTCCTCCCTGCACACCCTGCAGCATGTGAAACTCATAAGTGTCCAGGAAAACATGGTCGAGGTGGCAACCCTACACAGGGCCCTCCTGGCAAGAATAGCTAAAGACATGCTTTTGACATTAATCTTCATAATATCAAACACAGCATCACAAATAAAAGAATGAAAATAAATAAATGCCACCCTGAAGCTAACCCAATAGATTTTCACTAACAGGGTCATTAGAAAACTGCTCTGAAAGACTAGACATCCAGTAGGTAGAAGCAGCAACCAGATCAGCAATAGTGGTCTGAGAGTATAACCAGCATGTAAAAGGGCCCTTCTATGAAAAGATTCTAACTTTCTGTCTAAAGAGCCCTTAAAATAAGTACTGTCTTCAAAAAGAATATGACACCTAGATTTAGAGTTTTGCGTTAGAAGGGGTGCGTTAGCTATGCATGTTTTTCCCCCCCCCCGCACCTTTTAAACAACGCTGGTTTTTAGAGTTCTCTGAAGGGCTGCGTTAGGCTCCAAAAAGGGAGCGTACAGACATATTTACTGCCACTTCAACTCTCAATACCAGCGTTGCTTACGGACACGGCCAGCTTCAAAAACGTGCTTGTGCACGATTCCCCCATAGGAAACAATGGGGCAGTTTGAGCTGAAAAAAAGCAGCGTTCAGCTCCTAACGCAGCCCCATTGTTTCCTATGGGGAAACACTTCCTAAGTCTGCACCTAACACCCTAACATGTACCCCGAGTCTAAACACCCCTAACCTTACACTTATTAACCACTAATCAGCCGCCCCCTCTATTGCTGACCCCTGCATTTTATTATTAACCCCTAATCTGCCGCTCTGTACACCGCCGCCACCTACATTATACCTATGTACCCCTAATCTGCTGCCCCTAACATCGCCGACCCCTATATTATATTTATTACCCCCTAATCTGCCCCCCCCCAACGTCGCCGCTACCTACATACACTTCTTAACCCCTAATCTGCCGACTGGACCTCGCTGCCACTATAATAAATGTATTAACCCCTAAACCGTCTCACTCCTGCCTCAAGAACCCTATAATAAATTGATCGGAACAGCCAATAGAATGCAAGCTCAATCTGATTGGCTGATTGGATCAGCCAATCCGATTGAACTTGAATCTGATTGGCTGATTCAATCAGCCAATTAGATTTTTCCTACCTTAATTCCGATTGGCTGATAGAATCCTATCAGCCAATTGGAATTCGGGGGACGCCATCTTGGATGACGTCACTTAAAGGAACCTTCATTCGTCGGGAGTCGCCGTAAGAAGAGTATAGATCCGTGTCGGCTGCTTCAAGATGGTCCCGCTCCGCGCCGGATGGATGAAGATAGAAGACGCCGTCTGGATGAACATGTCTACCTGTCCGGATGTCCTCTTCTTGCCGGATAGGATGAAGACTTCGAACCCTCTTCAGGACCTCTTCTTGCAGGATAGGATGAAGACTTCAGACCCTCTTCTGGACGGATCGGTGATACCCGGCGTGGTGAAGATAAAGTAGGGAGATCTTCAGGGGCTTAGTGTTAGGTTTTCTAAGGGGTGTTTGGGTTAGATTAGGGGTATGTGGGTGGTGGGTTGTAATGTTGGGGGGGGGTATTGTATGTTTATTTAAATGCAAAAGAGCTGTTTTCTTTGGGGCATGCCCCGCAAAAGGCCCTTTTAAGGGCTGGTAAGGTAAAAGAGCTGTTAAATTTTTATTTTAGAATAGGGTAAGGCATTTTTTTATTTTGGGGGGCTTTGTTATTTTTTTAGGGAAAAAATCTGAAGTGTAGTTTAAAAAGCGCAGGGTAAAAACACCAAACTCCTGATATACCTAGAGAGTCCCTAACATAGGTAAATAGAGTAGACAGAGAGTAATGTTAAACAGGAGCGCTGTAGCTAAAGGTGTAAACTAAAGTGAAGCAAAGTGCAGCAAACTATTAAATGTAAGTGGTAATAGGACACATAAATATGTGTTAAATATTCGAAAATGTATGAAAATGTATCAATAGGGTGAAATACTCAGTGACAAAGTGACTCGTGCATACTAAGAACAGCCAAAAAAAGGTAAATTGAAAAAAGATTTTAAATAAAAGGTTTTAAATAAAATAGATTAAATAAACAGTGACAAGTTGTGCTATTTAGCAAGGCTCTGCCTAAAATTTAATGCAGCAAAAACAAATAACAAAGTTAAAAAGGTTAAAAACACAAAGAAATATATTAATAATAAAAACGGACGTCTCCGTATATAAAGGGGATTTGCCAGTACACCAACAATATTAGAAAGCTTATCCTTATGGCCAAAATGGATTGAACAGTCCAGATACACGTTATTTTCTGGATAGATGATGCAGGCTTACCCCCAAACAATGCGTCTCTCAATGAAAGGTAAAAAGAAAATTACCGCCGTAGCGGAAGTGACGTCACCTATATGGGCGCTGGCCAGACTGAGTCCTCCGATTGGTCCTTGTGTGATCGCTCTCAGGTTACAGCTTGCTTGGATCCACCGCAGCAAAGTATCCGCTCTTTATATGCCCAAAAGCACGCAGGATACTATGGAGAGGTGCTGTATGTTAAGTGCAGCTGTTCAAGTAGGTATAAAGTTCAGCTTTTCAACCTTCAATAAGGCTTGTGGTTTCGGTACATAAGTAAGCACCAAGATAAAGCAAAGTTCAGGGTTTCAGACGATAGACAGGCATCAATCTGTGACAGCAACTGGTAGCTGTGAAGTACTCTTTGAAGTATAGATAATGGCAACAAACATCAACGCGTTTCTCCCTCTACAGGGCTTTCTCAAGATGAGGTGTTGCAGCAGGTGCACCTTTTTTAAAGGTGTATCTCAGTCTCTTATTGGTCCCATTTTATTAGTCATAGAGAAGGGGGTGTGTATCATTGTTTAAAGGTGGTATTGGCAGATCTACATGTGTTAAAAGCAGCAATACATCGAATTAAATACATTAATTTATAAGACTACGATTATCATTTAAAATTATATAAAATCAATGGATAAAAAGCAATGAATAAAAACAGATTTTCCATATACTTATCTAAAACTGTCAGTTACAATCTGTATTCTTATAAAGATACATTGAGAATGGTACATCTACCTTGTAAAAAATATATAATACATCTACATATAAAGGGACACATGTATAAGTAAGAAGATGATATTAAATCTATGGCATAAAATTAATCTAATAAAAACGGGGAGATGTCTAACTCTGAATTCAGGCCAGCGGGAAATAGAGTGTTGTATCTATATGAGTTCTGCCTCTTTGAGTTTTACATTTTTTTATATATTCCCACCCCTCCAATTTTGTTTAAAATGTGCTATCCCCCAATATTTTAAGTCAGAGGTTCTTCCATTATGCACTAGTTTAAAATGTTTTTAAAGATTAGTATCTTCCACTCCCTTTTCAATACAGAGGAGGTGTTCCCTTATCCTGTCTTTTATCATTCTTTTTGTTTCCCCAAAATATATCAAATCACAAGTACACTTTAGAATATAAATGACCCCTTTGGTGGTACATCTAATGCACTCTTTAATACTAAATTCCTCTCCAGATTTATGAACTTCTACTGTGCTTCTTTTGTCACTGTATTTGCAAGCCTTACAGGAGTAACAGGGGAAGAAGCCTAATATTTTCCCTCCCTGTAAATTTTTCTGTATGGGTACCATTGTTTTAGTGTTATATGCACTAGGTGCCAGGATAGACTTAAAGTTTTTGGATTTTCTAAATATCATTTTAGGTTTAGGTGGTAAAGAGTCTCCTATAATGGGATCTGCTTTAAGTATGCCCCAGTTTTTATTTAAAATTTTTCTCATAAGACCATGGTCTACACTATACTCAGTAATGAATGGGATATTAATTACCTCTTTGTTCTCTATATTAGTCTTTTGTTTATATGAGAGCAGAGATTTTCTGTCTGTCTCCCTAGCCCGTATTACAGCCTTATTTACAGTCTCTTTTTTGTAGCCTCTATCTAAGAATTTTTCCATTAGGATCCCAATCTGGTTTTCAAAGTCTTGAGGTCTAGAACAATTTTTCTTAATCCTTAGACTTTGGCCAAATGGGATGTTGTCTTTCCATTGTTGGAGATGACAACTATTAGCATGTATGAAACTATTAGAGTCCACTTCTTTAAAGTGGGTTTTTGCTTCCACTAGATTATTTACTACCATAATTTCCAAAT
Source organism: Bombina bombina (assembly GCF_027579735.1). Classification (NCBI taxonomy): domain Eukaryota; kingdom Metazoa; phylum Chordata; class Amphibia; order Anura; family Bombinatoridae; genus Bombina; species Bombina bombina. Next base: position 501,999,259 of record NC_069502.1, read on the forward strand.
CTAGGAATATAACTGTTTCCCTACTGTAATTAAAGGTAAATTTTAGGCCCCTATCAATAGCGTTCATATTATCAAACATGCTTTGTAACTCTAATTCGGACCCTCTCCATATTAGCAGGACATCATCGATGTACCGTCTATAGAGCACGAGGTTTGCACCATAGCTACCCTCCTGGAAGAAAGATTCTTCCCAACTGCCAACAAATAAGTTGGCGTAGCTAGGTGCAAACCTTGTGCCCATAGCCGTGCCCTCTATCTGTAAAAAGAATTTGTTGTCATGCATAAAATAATTATTTTTCAGTATAAAAGCTATACTTTTTAATAAAAATTGTTTTTGTTCAATCTTCATATCAGGATCAGTGCTAAGATATTTGTCAATAGCCGAGACTCCTTTCTCATGGTCTATTACTGTATATAACGATGTTATGTCTCCAGTGACTAAAATAAAATTATCCTCCCAAACTAAATTTTCCAGAGTATTTAAAACAGCAGTTGAATCCTTAAGATATGAGTCTAGTTTTTTCACGAATTTCTGCAGAAAAATGTCCACGTATTGTGATAAATTTGAGGATAATGCCCCTATTCCCGAGATAATCGGTCTACCCGGTGGTTGTTTTACATTCTTGTGGATTTTAGGAAGGAAGTAGAACACCGGGACCCTAGGATGTTTAGGGTCCAGGTATTCCACCTCCTTTTCATTCAATATTCCCAGGTCCCTGCCTTCTTTTAAAAGCTTTTTAAGTGATGCTGCAAATTTATTAGTGGGGTTTAATTCTAATCTCTTATAGGTTTTAGTCTCACTTAGAAGTCTATTAGCTTCAGATTCATAATAGCTGGTATCCATTACTACAATCCCGCTGCCCTTGTCGGCGGGCTTGATGGTCACTTTGTTGTTCTTTTTTAGCTTTTCTAAAACAAGTGTATCCTTTTTAGTCATATTTGTTTTTATGAATCTAGATGGCTGACTGTTCCTCAAATCTCTTAGAGCCATTTTTTCAAAAGTCTCTAGATGACTTCCTTTTGCTGAAACAGGATTAAATTTGGATTTGGATTTTAAATTTGTATGAACAAAATTATCTTGTTTAGTTACAACCCTTTACAAACATTTTAAACTAGTGCATAATGGAAGAACCTCTGACTTAAAATATTGGGGGATAGCACATTTTAAACAAAATTGGAGGGGTGGGAATATAGAAAAAAAATTAAAACTCAAAGAGGCAGAACTCATATATGCCATAGATTTATTATCAATATTAATATTCTTACTTATACCTGTGTCCCTATATATGTAGATGTATTATATATTTTTTACAAGGTAGATGTACCATTCTCAATGTATCTTTATAATAAGAATACAGATTAAAGAATTTTTATAACAATTAGATCACTAGATTCCCTTTTTAAAAATTAAAAGTCTTTCTATAATTTAGGCCCCTATATAAATTCTAGGTTCCTATTCATATATGAATGTCTTTACTCTATTATGCATTCTTCCTTATTTTTCTCTATAACATTTTCCGCACTGAGTTAAAATAACACCACTATCACTGTAATTTGTAACTGACAGTTTTAGATAAGTATATGGAAAATATGTTTTTTATTCATTGCTTTTTATCCATTGATTTTATATAATTTTAAATGATAATCGTAGTCTTATAAATTAATGTATTTAATTTGATGTATTGCTGCTTTTAACACATGTAGATCTGCCAATACCACCTTTAAACAATGATACACACCCCCTTCTCTATGACTAATAAAATGGGACCAATAAGAGACTGAGATACACCTTTAAAAAAGGTGCACCTGCTGCAACACCTCATCTTGAGAAAGCCCTGTAGGGGGAGAAACGCGTTGATGTTTGTTGCCATTATCTATACTTCAAAGAGTACTTCACAGCTACCAGTTGCTGTCACAGATTGATGCCTGTCTGTCGTCTGTGAAACTCTGAAACACTGAACTTTGCTTTATCTTGGTGCTTACTTATGTACCGAAACCACAAGCCTTATTGAAGGTTGAAAAGCTGAACTTTATACCTACTTGAACAGCTGCACTTAACATACAGCACCTCTCCATAGTATCCTGCGTGCTTTTGAGCACATAAAGAGCGGATACTTTACTGCTATGGATCCAAGCAAGCTGTAACCTGAGAGCGATCACACAAGGACCAATCGGAGGACTCAGTCTGGCCAGCACCCATATAGGTGACGTCACTTCCGCTACGGCGGTAATTTTCTTTTTACCTTTCATTGAGAGACGCATTTTTTGGGGGTAAGCCTGCATCATCTGTCCAGAAAATAACGTGTATCTGGAATGTTCAATCCATTTTGGCCATTAGGATAAGCTTTCTAATATTGTTGGTGTACTGGCAAATCCCCTTTATATACGGAGACGTCCGTTTTTATTATTAATATATTTCTTTGTGTTTTTAACCTTTTTAACTTTGTTATTTGTTTTTGCTGCATTCAATTTTAGGCAGAGCCTTGCTAAATAGCACAACTTGTCACTGTTTATTTAATCTATTTTATTTAAAACCTTTTATTTAAAATCTTTTTTCAATTTACCTTTTTTTGGCTGTTCTTAGTATGCACGAGTCACTTTGTCACTGAGTATTTCACCCTATTGATACATTTTCATACATTTTCGAATATTTAACACATATTTATGTGTCCTATTACCACTTATATTTAATAGTTTGCTGCACTTTGCTTCACTTTAGTTTACACCTTTAGCTACAGCGCTCCTGTTTAACATTATTTTTTTTAGGGGGCTTAGAGTAGGTGTAATTAGTTTAAAATTCTTGTAATCTTTTTTTTATTTTTTGTAATTTAGTGTTTGTTTTTTTGTAATTTAGTTTAGTTGATTTAATTGTAGATAATTGTAGATAGTTTAGTTAATTAATTTATTGATAGTGTAGTGCTAGGTTTAATTGTAACTTAGGTTAGGATTTATTTTCCAGGTAATTTTGTAGTTATTTTAACTAGGTAGCTATTAAATAGTTATTAACTATGTAATAGCTATTGTACCTAGTTAAAATAAATACAAAGTTGCCTGTAAAATAAATATAAATCCTAAAATAGCTACAATATAATTATTCGTTATATTGTAGCTATATTAGGGTTTATTTTACAGGTAAGTATTTAGCTTTAAATAGGATTAATTTATTTAATAAGAGTTAATTTATTTTGTTAGATAAAAATTATATTTAACTTAGGGGGGTGTTAGTGTTAGGGTTAGACTTAGCTTTAGGGGTTAATACATTTATTAGAGTAGCGGCGAGGTCCGGTCGGCAGATTAGGGGTTAATACTTGAAGTTAGGTGTCGGCGATGTTAGGGAGGGCAGATTAAGGGTTAATAAAATTTATTATAGGGTTTTTGAGGCGGGAGTGAGGCGGTTTAGGGGTTAACACATTTATTATAGTGGCGGCAAGGTCCGGTCGGCAGATTAGGGGTTAATAAGTGTAGGTAAGGTAGCGGCGGCGTTGGGGGGGCAGATTAGGGGTTAATAAATATAATATAGGGGTCGGCGATGTTAGGGGCAGCAGATTAGGGGTACATAGGGATAATGTAGGTTGCGGTGGTGTGCGGTCGGCAGATTAGGGGTTACAAATTTTTATTAGAGTGGCGGTGATGTGGGGGGACCTTGGTTTAGGGGTACATAGGTAGTTTATGGGTGTTAGTGTACTTTAGAGCACAGTAGTTAAGAGCTTTATGAACCGGCGTTAGCCCAGAAAGCTCTTAACTCCTGAATTTTTTCTGCGGCTGGAGTCTTGTCGTTAGAGTTCTAACGCTCACTTCAGCCAAGACTCTAAATACCAGCGTTAGGCAGATCCCATTGAAAAGATAGGATACGCAATTGACGTAAGGGGATCTGCGGTATGGAAAAGTCGCGGCTGGAAAGTGAGCGTTAGATAATTTCCTGACTGACTCTAAATACCAGCGGGCGGCTAAAACCAGCGTTAGGACCCCCTAACGCTGGTTTGGACGGCTAACGCAGAACTCTAAATCTAGGCGTTAGTATGCTTAGCCAGAGTGGAAATGGCCCACATTGGAAACTGTTTCCCATAACTCTAGATTAGTAGTAGGTAAAGGATATAACTTTTTAAACCTTGCAGAAGGAGAAAAAGACACACCTGGCTTAGACCATTCCCTAGCAATTATGTCAGAGACAGCATCAGGCGCAGGGAAAATCTCAGGGAGATAAACAACAGTCCTAAAAACTGAATTTAAACAATTACAAGGTTTATCATCAGAAGCTTTAGGATATTTTACCCATCAAATAATTAAGACCTCTTTTAAAAGAGAATGGATTTGTTCAACATTAAACAAAAAAGAGAAAATATCAGGTTCAACTTCAGATGAGGAATCCTCATCCCCAGAGGAAACTTCACCATCTGAAGATACAACAGTATCCCTGGGCTCAGCACACATAATAATTGTAGAAGGAAAAAGTTTAACTGACCTTTTACGCTTATTTGAAAGTGAAATAGCAGCCAATGCTTCAGAGAATCAGCCTTGATAAAAGTTTTCATAGCAGAAGGCATTACTTTAGAATTAACCTGTAATTAACAAAGAGTAGGTGCAGTAGCCAAAGAAATAGCATTAGATTGGTCTGTATGCATTAACAAATCTAAACATGAGCCACATAAATGAACTGAAGAGGCCACTTCAGCTTTCTTACAATAAGCACATCTAATAAAGGTAGAAATGTGTTCAGGAGACTCAGTTTCTTGAAAAGATTTAGGGACAGAAACCTGCTAATCCATTATAGCATATGGCGAAGCAATGCAATAAACACTATAAAACCCCTTAAGCTTTTGAGGAATGGAAACCATTTACCCCCCACCTAAGTAGCTTTGACAGGAACCATGCAAGCTAAGTCAAGCTGAAAAAAAAACAAAGAACAAGAGAAAATAACATTACCTCCGAACACGCACCAAAGAATGACAGCTTAAATGAAGTAGAGAGCATCAAATACTTGGCACGTGCATAGCCGAGCAAACATGCGGCAACCCGACGTGCGTACACCAACATGCAGGAAAACTAAAGTGACATACGCAAACCCGACAGGCAAACCCTCCACGGCTCCTGAAGAGGATAAGGGACATGTGCTAACTCTATGAGAATAAACCTAATGTGTGCAATCCCGACATGAGAAAATAGGCTGATGCGAAAAACTAAGCACGCCAAAAGAAACGCCACGCACAAAAGCAAGGGAATAGTTAAAGATCTGTCCCAGGGTCATATATAACAACATATACTGTATAGATAAACTTTTTTAAATAAAAAAGTGCCCATAAAATAGCTATATGGGGGGGGGGCGTGTCTGTACAGCAATCTGAAACGGTCGCACTTTCCATAGCTCCAGTGGAAACTTTAATAATCTGCAGATTGAAGGAGTAATTCTACAGCCATTTTACTTCTAATATATCCAGCACTGTTTCTTCACATCTTGGTGACACACATATATAATACTACGCTGTATTTTCTTAAGCTAGTGCAAGGAATCAGACGCAAGAGGCCTAGTGCAGCGGCACACAGTGGGCAACGCTACCCCCCTTGGAATACAGTATCTTTGCTGCAACTGTTCAAATCTCTGCTTGGATCTACTTACCACTGATCTCATTGATCACACAATATAAAAGAAAGGAAGAAAATATCTGTCATACAAAGGACTAAAATCGAACAAACACACAGCATACCGGTGCTAAAATGGCTGCCTTAGAAGAAACAGTCCCTCATGAGAAATACCAAGACCACTGGAGCAAATTTGAAGCACTCTGTCAACTCCTTAATGAGAAGGCTCCGCTAGACACACTTATGAGACGTTTCTCACTTCATACCTCTGAAGCAACATTTGGGGCAGCCTCCTTGGTCAGGAAATACCAGCTAAAGGAGCCCGCAGAAAATATTGCTATCCCACCATGTGAGCCACTGCAAGGCATAGCAACTCCGGAGGTGCTGAGTGGCTATCATGTGGTAATCTTAAGGAAAACGAACATCCTAAAAACAGCAAACCTGCAGCCTGGGGGCTAAAAAGGGTATCAGAATTCTGGCACCGTTGCCTCCCGTAAAGAATAACTACTTACAATAACAATGGGACTTTAATAATATGTCATATTAAAATCCATCACCTAGATTACGAGTTTTGCATTAACAGGGGTGCGGTGCTAACGCTTAGTTTATGCTCACCGCTCACCTACAAAGAAAGCTGGTATTATAGGTTTTTTTTAAACCCAGCGTTAGCCTCTAAAAAGTGAGCGGAGAGCAAAATTTAGCTCCACATTTCACCTCAATACCAGCGCTGCTTACGGTAGCGGTGAGCTGGCTAAACTTGCTCGTGCACGATTTCCCCATAGGAATCAATGGGGCAGTTTTGGCTGAAAAAAAACACCTGCAAAAAAGCAGCGTTCAGCTCCTAACGCAGCCCCATTGATTCCTATGGGGAAATACATTTTATGTCTACACCCTAACATGAACCCCGAGTCTAAACACCCCTAATCTTATACTTATTAACCCCTAATCTGCTGCCCCCGACATAGCCGACACCTGCATAATATTATTAACCCCTAATCTGCTGCTCCGGACACCGCCACCACCTACATTATAATTATGAATCCCTAATCTGTCGCCCCCAATATCACCGCCACCTACATTATATTTATTAACCCCTAATCTGCCGCCCCAACTATATTAAATGTATTAACCCCTAATCTGCCGCCCCCAACGTCGCCGCCACTATAATAAAGTTATTAACCCCAAACCTAAGTCTAACCCTAACACACCCCTAGCTTAAATATAATTTAAATAAATCTAAATAAAATAACTACAATTAAATAAATTATTCCTATTTAAAACTAAATACTAGCCTATAAAATAAACCCTAAGGCCTAGATTTGGAGTTTGGCAGTAGCCGTGAAAACCAGCGTTAGAGGCTCCTAACGCTGGTTTTAGGCTACCTCCGGTATTTGGAGTCATTAAAAAAAGGGTCTAACGCTCACTTTTCAGCCGCGACTTTTCCATACCGCAGATCCCCTTACGTCAATTGCGTATCCTATCTTTTCAATGGGATTTTTCTAACTCCAGTATTTAGAGTCGTGTCTGAAGTGAGCGTTAGAATTCTAACGACAAAACTCCAGCCGCAGAAAAAAGTCAGTAGTTAAGAGCTTTCTGGGCTAACGCCGGTTCATAAAGCTCTTAACTACTGTACTCTAAAGTACACTAACACCCATAAACTACCTATGTACCCCTAAACCGAGGTCCCCCCACATCGCCGCCACTCGATTAAATTTTTTTAACCCCTAATCTGCCGACCGCCACCTACGTTATACTTATGTACCCCTAATCTGCTGCCCCTAACACCGCCGACCCCTATATTATATTTATTAACCCCTAACCTGCCCCCCACAACGTCGCAGCCAGCTACCTACAATAATTAACCCCTAATCTGATGACCGCAAAGCGCCGCCACCTACGTTATACTTATGTACCCCTAATCTGCTGCCCCTAACAGCGCCGACCCCTATATTATATTTATTAACCCCTAATCTGCCCCCCTCAACGTCGCCTCCACCTGCCTACACTTATTAACCCCTAATCTGCCGAGCAGACCGCACCGCTATTATTATAAAGTTATTAAACCCTAATCCGCCTCACTAACCCTATAATAAATAGTATTAACCCCTAATCTGCCCTCCCTAACATCGCCGACACCTAACTTCAAACATTAACCCCTAATCTGCTGACTGGAGCTCACCACTATTCTAATAAATGTATTAACCCCTAAAGCTAAGTCTAACCCTAACACTAACACCCCCTAAGTTAAATATAATTTTAATCTAACTAAATTAATTAACTCTTATTAAATAAATTATTCCTATTTAAAGCTAAATACTTACCTGTAAAATAAATCCTAATATAGCTACAATATAAATTATATTTATATTATAGCTATTTTAGGATTAATATTTATTTTACAGGTAACTTTGTATTTATTTTAACCAGGTACAATAGCTATTAAATAGTTAAGAACTATTTAATAGCTAAAATAGTTAAAATAATTACAAATTTACCTGTAAAATAAATCCTAACCTAAGTTACAATTAAACCTAACTCTACACTATCAATACATTAATTAAATAAAATAACTACAATTACCTACAATTAAACCTAACACTACACTATCAATAAATTAATTAAATACAATACCTACAAATAACTACAATGAAATAAACTAACTAAAGTACAAAAAATAAAAAAGAACTAAGTTACAAAAAATAAAAAAATATTTACAAACATAAGAAAAATATTACAAAAATGTTAAACTAATTACACCTACTCTAAGCCCCCTAATAAAATAACAAAGCCCCCCAAAATAAAAAAATGCCCTACCCTATTCTAGATTACTAAATTTCAAAGCTCTTTTACCTTACCAGCCCTGAACAGGGCCCTTTGCGGGGCATGCCCCAAGAAGTTCAGCTCTTTTGCCTGTAAAAAAAAACATACAATACCCCCCCCCCAACATTACAACCCACTACCCACATACCCCTAAATAAACCTAACACTAAGCCTCTGAAGATCTCCCTACCTTGAGTCGTCTTCACCCAGCCGAGCCAAATTCTTCATCCAAGCGGAGCAAGAAGAGGTCCTCCATCCGGTAGAAGTCTTCATCCAAGCGGGGCAGAAGAGGTCTTCCATCCGATTGAAGTCTTCATCCAAGCGGGATCTTCGATCGTCATCCATCCGGAGCGGAGCGGCAGGATCCTGAAGACCTCCGACGCGGAACATCCATCCTGGCCGATGACTGAACGACGAATGACGGTTCCTTTAAATGACGTCATCCAAGATGGCGTCCCTCGAATTCCGATTGGCTGATAGGATTCTATCAGCCAATCGGAATTAAGGTAGGAATATTCTGATTGGCTGATGGAATCAGCCAATCAGAATCAAGTTCAATCCGATTGGCTGATTGGATCAGCCAATCGGATTGAACTTGATTCTGATTGGCTGATTCCATCAGCCAATCAGAATATTCCTACCTTAATTCTGATTGGCTGATAGAATCCTATCAGCCAATCGGAATTCGAGGGACGCCATCTTGGATGACGTCATTTAAAGGAACCGTCATTCGGCTAGTAGGTGTCGGGAGAAGAGGATGTTCCGCGTCGGATGGAAGATGATGGCTCCCAAAGAAAGAAGATTGAAGATGCCGTTGATAGAAGACTTCATCCGGATCATGGACCTCTTCAGCTCCCGCTTGGATGAAGACTTCAGCCGGATCATGGACCTCTTCAGCTCCCGCTTGGATGATGACTTCAGCCAGATCATGGACCTCTTCAGCCCCCCGCTTGGGCTTGGATCAGGACATCGGAGGAGCTCTTCTGGATCGATCGGTGAACCTGGTATGGTGAAGATAAGGTAGGAAGATCTTCAGGGGCTTAGTGTTAGGTTTATTTAAGGGGGGTTTGGGTTAGATTAGGGGTATGTGGGTGGTGGGTTGTAATGTTGGGGGGTATTGTATGTTTTGTTTTACAGGCAAAAGAGCTGAACTTCTTGGGGCATGCCCCGCAAAGGGCCCTGTTCAGGGCTGGTAAGGTAAAAGAGCTTTGAACTTTAGTAATTTAGAATAGGGTAGGGCATTTTTTTATTTTGGGGGGCTTTGTTATTTTATTAGGGGGCTTAGAGTAGGTGTAATTAGTTTAAAATTGTTGTAATATTTTTCTTATGTTTGTAAATATTTTTTTATTTTTTGTAACTTAGTTCTTTTTTATTTTTTGTACTTTAGATAGTTTATTTCATTGTATTTATTTGTAGGTATTGTATTTAATTTATTTATTGATAGTGTAGTGTTAGGTTTAATTGTAGATAATTATAGGTATTTTATTTAATTAATTTATTGATAGTGTAGTGTTAGGTTTAATTGTAACTTAGGTTAGGATTTATTTTACAGGTAATTTTGTAATTATTTTAACTATTTTAGCTATTAAATAGTTCTTAACTATTTAATAGCTATTGTACCTGGTTAAAATAAATACAAAGTTACCTGTAAAATAAATATTAATCCTAAAATAGCTATAATATAATTATAATTGATATTGTAGCTATATTAGGATTTATTTTACAGGTAAGTATTTATCTTTAAATAGGAATAATTTATTTAATAAGAGTTAATTAATTTCGTTAGATTAAAATTATATTTAATTTAGGGGGTGTTAGTGTTAGGGTTAGACTTAGCTTTATACATATATTAGAATAGTGGTGAGCTCCAGTCGGCAGATTAGGGGTTAATAATTGAAGTTAGGTGTCGGCGATGTTAGGGAGGGCAGATTAGGGGTTAATACTATTTATTATAGGGTTAGTGAGGCGGATTAGGGGTTAATAACTTTATTATGATAGCGGTGCGGTCCGGTCGGCAGATTAGGGGTTAAATAAGTGTAGGCAGGTGGAGGCGACGTTGTGGGGGGCAGATTAGGGGTTAATAAATATAATATAGGGGTCGGCGGTGTTAGGGGCAGCAGATTAGGGGTACATAAGGATAATGTAAGTAGGGGCGGTTTACGGAGCGGCAGATTAGGGGTTAAAAATAATATGCAGGGGTCAGCGATAGCGGGGGCGGCAGATTAGGGGTTAATAAGTGTAAGGCTAGGGGTGTTTAGACTCGGGGTACATGTTAGTGTGTTAGGTGCAGACATAGGAAGTGTTTCCCCATAGCAAACAATGGGGCTGCGTTAGGAGCTGAACGCGGCTTTTTTACAGGTGTTAGGTTTTTTTTCAGCTCAAACAGCCCCATTGTTTCCTATGGGGGAATCGTGCACGAGCACGTTTTTGAGGCTGGCCGCGTCCGTAAGCAACTCTGGTATCCAGAAAAAAGCCGGCGTTAGCTACGCGGGTCCTTACCGACAAAACTCTAAATCTAGCCATAAGATAGCTACAATATAACTAATAGTTACATCTATCTTAGGTTTTATTTTTATTTTACAGGCAAGGTTGTATTTATTTTAACTAGGTAGAATAGTTACTAAATAGTTATTAACTATTTAATAGCTACCTTATTAAAATAAAGACAAATTTACCTGTAAAATAAAACCTAACCTAAATCACAATTACACCTAACACTACACTATAATTAAAATAATTTCCTAAATTAACTACAATTAACTACAATTAAATTAAATAAACTAAAGTACGGAAAAAAACAACAACACTAAATTACAGAAGAAAAAAAAATAATTACAAGAATTTTAAACTAATTACACCTAATCTAACTACCCTAATAAAATAAAAAGCCCCCCAAAATAATAAAATCCCTACCCTATACTAAATTACAAATAGCCCTTAAAAGGGCTTTTTGAGGGGCATTGCCCCAAAGTAATAAGCTCTTTTACCTGTAAAAAAAATACAATACCCCCCAACATTAAAACCCACCACCCACACACCCAACCCTACTCTAAAACCCACTCAATCCGCCCTTAATAAAACCTAACACTAACCCCTTGAAGATCACCCTACCTTGAGACGTCTTCACCCAGCCGGGCACAGGTGGTCCTCCAGAGGGGCAGAAGTCTTCATCCGATCCGGGCAGAAGAGGACCTCCAGACGGGCAGAAGTCTTCATCCAGGCAGCATCTTCTATCTTCATCCGGAGCGGAGCGGATCCATCTTCAAGCCAGCCGACGTGGAGCATCCTCTTCTTCCAACAACTCCCGACGAATGAAGGTTCCTTTAAATGACGTCATCCAAGATGGCGTCCCTTGAATTCCGATTGGCTGATAGAATTCTATCAGCCAATCGGAATTAAGGTAGGAAAAATCCTATTGGCTGATCCAATCAGCCAATAGAATTGAAGTTCAATCCTATTGGCTTATCCAATCAGCCAATAGGATTGAGCTCACATTCTATTGGCTGTTCTAATCAGCCAATAGAATGCAAGCTCAATTCTATTGGCTGATTGCATCCCGAGCAAGAATCATGTTATCTTAGATTATTAATTAGCATTTAATGATCTAGTTGTAGCTACCAGTTTGTATGCACTATTTGTGTTATATAAGCTTTGTTCTCTTTTGTATGCGTGTTAGTAATTTTTTCCTTATTTTCCCTTAAGCCCTTTATCCTTTTAATTATATTAACAACTAGACCCAAGAGTGGTCTATTTCGTAATTAACAGGGCCAAAAATGAGGTTAATCACCAGAATTGTACAGATTTGTTGGTAAAATTATGCCTGTACTTTCATAACCTGTATATTCACATGTCAATGTAACTTTTGGTTGTATAAGACCTCAATAAAAAAACATGTTTAAAAAAAAAAAATACACTTACCAATTGACAATCGTCCACTAGCATTCAAGTAGCAGACATCCAATCCAGTACTGAAACATATCAGCAGAGGTTATGGATAGGAATATATAGAGACAGAAGACACGTCCCTGCGACCGATTACAGAGGGTTTAAGAAAGATTTCCCATGAGGTGAAACAAAGAATCATAAACCATACCCCAAATACATCCCTCTGACAAGCACTGTACTCTGAAGGGAAACCAAGCCTCAACATAGAGTAAAAAAAAAACTTCTCTGAAGAATCACATGCACATCTTCATTCTTCAATCACCTCTAGCAGAGGAAAAGTAAAGACTGAGGTATGTGAGGAGGGAGAGGTTTTTATAGAGCTCTTGGAGTTTGGGAATCTTTGCCTCCTCCTAGTGGTAGAGAAGAGAAATTCCCATGAGTTATGGATTGTGGACTCTCCCCATTTGTATAAAAGAAAACTTGAATGTGAATGTATGGAAAAAAAAGACCAGTTGGATACTTTATTTAACTGAAGCTTAATGATGGCCACACAGAAAGAAGAATGTGCCTTATGGAATGAATCCTAACCTTGAACAGTGTTGTTTTGGAAACAGTGTATCATTTTCTTAATAGGATAACAGGAATAAATATTTTATCTAATATCGGACTTCTGATTAACAATATATACATTTCACTATTGTAGTAGAGCTATATTCTGTACTGTACTGTTCAAAACCTCTCTGCTTAGGTGAGATATTCTAAAATGATCCTCCAGCACTGCAAGATAACTAGTGAAATTTTCAAAATGCAGATTGTGCTCTACTTCTCCAAGGGGTGTTTCCTGCATTTCTGTATGTGAAGGAGAGACAAGCCCAGTGTAATATAGCATTGCATTGCATGGCATGACAGTTCTGCTGCATTTACAATTTGTGCTTTGTATTTTATATCACTTTACGCTTCAGATTAACATTTAAACTTTGCACTTTCTATTTTGTATTTTATTTTGTGTACAGCAGTGTAATTAAGGATTGTGATTTTACAAATTCTGATTAAAGAGCAGACTTCAAAGAGGAAGAACTCACTGAATTTTCTAAGAAAAGGGGAGGAGCTTGGAAATCCCAGAGAGATGTCTTACATAGATTAATGAGCTCTATGGGATACAACATTTCACATGGGAGAGAGAAGGTAACTGAAGAACTCCTGGAGCTAATAAAAAGGCTCCATTTTCATCAATTATAAATTAAACTGAAATGTTTTCACTACAATTTAACTTGCTTTTGTCTATATTTTAGCATATATTATTTTCTGTTAGTTGAAATATCTATTATGAATTTTGAGCAAACTTCACCTACATACAGCTGACGAGACAAATCAGTGAGACCAGCTTGTTTAAAATGCATATAAAAATTCACAAGACTTGTGAGATGTCTTCAGACATACCCTGGGAATTCCTCATTACCTAAGGAGGTAGTAAATGCCTATACCTTAGATACATTTAAAAATGGTTTATATACATTTCTGGCTAGAAACAGAATTCACAGATATACATAGTAACATAGTAACATAGTAGATGAGGTTGAAAAAAGACTGAAGTCCATCGAGTTCAACCTATACAAATCTAAAATATATACAAAAAGCTCCAGTTAAGCTTAAATAATCCCACTAAAAGGTGACCCATTTAATACTATCAATCATATCCATGAATTTTGTTTATAGACAGAAATGTATCCAATAATTTTTAAATGTATTTAGGGTATTACAGTGAAAAAACGTTTCCGTTGCAGGAGATTAAATCTCCTTTCCTCCAACCTTAAATTGTGACCTCTGGTCCAAATTTTCTTGGAATAAACAGCGCTTCTGCCATCTCTGTATATGGGCCTTGAATATATTTATATAAAGTAATAATGTCACCTCTTAAGCACCTTTTTTCTAAAGAAAACAGACCCAGTTTGGCTAGCCTCTCCTTATAGGTTAAATTCTCCAATCCCCTTATTAGCTTTGTGGCCCTTCTCTGAACTTTTTCTAATTCTGCAATATCTTTTTTTGCGATCGGTCCCCAGAACTGAAGGTGAGGTCTTACCAGGGATTTAAATAGTGACAGAATTATGTTTCCTCCCTTGAGTCAATGCCTCTTTTAATACATGCTAGTATCTTATTAGCCTTTGAAGCTGCTGACCTGCACCCATATTTAGCTTGTTATCTATTACTACTCCCAAATCCCTTTCCTCCTGTGTTTGGCTAAGTCTTGTCCCATTTAAATAATACGTTGCCTGCTTATTTTTACTTCCAAAATATAGAACCTTGCATTTTCATGTATTAAATCTCATTTTCCATTTACCTGCCCATACTTCTAATTTTTGCAGGTCCCTTTGTAACGAAAGTTCATCCTGCTCTGACCTAATGACCTTACTTAATTTAGTATCATCTGCAAAAATAGAGATGTCACTATTTAATTCTAGCTCCAAGTCATTTCTAAAAATATTAAAAAGAATAGGGCCCAGCACTGATCACTGGGGTACTCCACTGATTACCTTTGTCCAATCTGAGTATGATCCATTTACTACTACTTGTTGCTCCCTATCTTTTATCCAGTTATTTATCCACAAACTAGCATTTTCAGCTATTCCCAGTCCCTTAATTTTGTGCATTAATCTCTCATGTGGCACTGTATCAAAGATTTGCAAAATCTAAGTATATCACATCAACTGATTCCCCTTTATCTATATTTTTACTTACTTCCTCATAGAATCTAATTAGATTAGTTTGACATGATCTTATTCTCCTAAAACCATGCTGATTAGAACTCATTATCTTGTTTACACAAATATGCTCATCAATATAATCCTTTATAATCCCTTCAAATATCTTCCCCAGTATTGATGTCAGACTAACTGGTCTATAGCTTCCTGGATCATTCCTACTTCCCTTTTTTGAAGATGATTTCTTGTTAAATGGCATTAATTTAATCTCATCTGGAGCTTTTAATATAAGTATATTAAGATTTGTATAGGTTGATTTCTGTCTCTTTTTCATCATTGTCTAGTAGGGATGTGCATTCGATTTCAGAAGAATGAAAGAAAATAATGAAAATTTAATTTTTGTTATTTTCTTTGCATACCAAAAACAAAAAGCTTCCGAAAACTAAATTGAAACAAAAATAATTGTGCATTATTTTCTTTTTGCATTTTCATTTTTTTCAGATGCTGCTTTTATAATGAAGGCAAGCTTTAGCCAATGAATGAAAACCAGGAAGAAGCAGTGAATAGAATGACAGGTTCTATTAGTCTGTCAGTGGAAGCTTGTGAAGTTTTCTGGCCATTCAGCATTCTCAAGGGGAGGGATTGAAGTCAAAGAGGTGATTTTAAGTTACTGCCTAACGTTTTCAGCCTCAGACCAGTGTGTAGCAGTGTGCTAGCAGTACCTGTGTCTGCTGTGCCCCCTCACTGGGAGACATTTGGTATTTTTTGTTATTAATATATAATATACTACTTGTGCCATTCTAAAAAACATAAGAGAGACAGATGCGCCACATGGCCCAATATTGTTTGTTCAGCGGGGTAGATATATTCTAGTGGTACCAATATTAACTCACAATCTAGGAAGCACTCCAGTTAGTGCAGCAGCATCTGTCTCTCTTATGTTTTTTAGATCATCTTCTTAGGATCCCGGCCGGATTCTCTACAGATTGCTGCCTCTATAATTTCTGTCCTCCTCACAGTGACCTTTTTTTTAAGTAATCTGAACTGTTACAACTAATATCAAGTGTCTCTCACTTGCTGTATAAATTGTTACATTATATTTTGTGGCATTGTATTTTATTTTATTTTTTATTATTTTTTTATTGTATCTCACATTTGATTGTTCTGATCTGATTGCTAGAAATCTGTATACAATAGAATTATATCTTACCATTGTTATAATTGCAATTTAGGGCGCCCCCTACTCTTATAGAATACTTGTGCCATTACCTACTTTAAAGAGAGATTAGATTAGAAGAATATAATATACACTAAATTAATTATTAATAGTTAAAAAAAAAAGTTCTCTTTTTTTGACTAAAAGTTATATTACTTGAAAGTTGAAAAAGTTTTTCTTACCTTTTGTTGCATTGCTGCTAGCGGCTGCTGGTGGATTGGTTTTGTCTCTTAAAAGGGACAATTTTGTTTTCAGTATTAAGAACCAGCAACGTACACTGTATGTCGCTGGTCTTTCTATGGGAATTTTGTTACCAATATCGTGGTCTTCCGGTGACCAGGAGGGAGGGTATAATAGCGCAATCCCACTGTAAGCAGAGCTATTATAAACATGGAAACTCTTAACGACGTTAAGGGGTTAATGGTTTAAAAAATGAATGTTGTCTGTTTTAGTGTTTTTTACTAAGCCTATTACTTACTAAGTAAAAAAACAAAAACACAAGCAGCATATTTCACATTACTACACCGTGACCATGATATGTAATCTCCTGGCAGCAAACAATTCTTTAAATTTCAATAAAAATGCATAAAAATAACCCTGACAAGAAGGGTCCTGCCCCTCAAAGCACAGCTGCAGCAGACTGATTCTTTCCGCAGATACTACAGTAGCCACAACACCATCAGTAGCAGCCCCCACTACAGAAACAGCCATGACAGCAATAATAATGCGACCCTCTGCCACTGTTACCAGCAGTAGTGTTAGAGACAGAGGTGGATGGCGTGTTGTTTCAGTGGCTGGGACCAGCAGTGTTGGCGGTGGCACCCCACTGCTCAAAAAGCGTACTAGTTCTTCCTTTCTTGAATCTCAACCACAGCCACCAGCTGAGACAAAAACAAAAAAGTAGTGTAACAACTGGTAGAGTGTTTAAAATGTTCGGGTCACAAATTGCTGCCAGTATTACATAATACTTAAAAAAGTAGCAGTGCAAGTACCACCAGCATTGCTACTGTGACCAAACCACCAGAAGTGTCTATAGCCTCCCCTACTCCCTCCACCCCAGCCTTCAGTGCAACAGTGAGCACCAGTCCCCTCTTGTTCCCAGAACTTAGTAGTACTCCCTGTGGGCAAGAGGTTATGAGAGCTGTTGCCAGCCTTCAGGAGGAAATGTCTACTACCAGTAGCAGTAGGCCTAAGGAAGAGAAGTTTAGCCTGATGTTAACTCCACAAAGTAAAATAGTGTTAGATGCTAGTGTCACTCCCACCACTGCCCAAATATGTACAGACATAGCTTTCACTTTAGAAGAGAAGGAATTAGATTATGAAGAAAAGCCAGATTTGTCTGTAATAGAGAAGAGTTCAGGAGATGAGTGTAGAAACACTGCCTCTCCTCAGCTATCACCACCTCATTCTGGTAGTTCTAGAGCTGTGCCAATTCAAGAACACCATGGTGACATCCCAGAACTAGTTCCAGTTCATTCCTTTGCAAGGGCTAGGCCTAGTCCTCCTATTACAACACTACTAGTAGCAGCAGCAAATGCAGTGTATGCACTGCAAGGAAGAAGCTTAGCAGCAGCCCCCCTCTATCTCACGTCATGCAGCAACTGGTTTGGAGCACCATGGGAAAAGTGTGGGAGCATTTTGAGAGTGTGGAAGATAGCATATTTGCTAAATGCAAACATTGCGGCAAAGATGTTAGTGGTGGTAAAGTGTTGGGACATCCTACAAGCTCAGGTGGCAACCCAACGCCTCTGGTGGAGAGAAGAGTGGCAGGAAGGAAAGTACAGGAACTTGGGTATAGTTCCTTCTCCACATAGAGGTTATAGATCAAAAGCATACATTTGCAAATATATTGGCAGTGATGAGTTAGAGAGCAGGCTAGGACAAATGTTCACACACATGGGCTTCATAGTTACAGATGGAACAGAGAACATGGGCAAAGCCCTTTGAGATGGGGATTTTGTGGGTATGCATTGTGTGCCACACATCCTACATCTGGTTGTGACAGCCTCTCTTCCCAAGCCACGGTGAAGGTAGACTAGCTAGCATCATAAAGCAGTGTTGTAAGATCACTTGACACTTCCACCACAGTGTGAAGGCTAGCCAGATGCTGAGGGAAGAACAAGACAGGGCAGAACTACCCCAGCACCACCTTGTCCAAGATTTGACTACCCGCTGGAATTATACTTTGGACATGCTTGAGCATATCCTTGAACAGAAGAGGGCATAACTCTGTGTCTTCCCAAGATAACATTGGGGTGACAAACCCTCTTGGCAGAGATGAATGGCTGACAATGGGGCAAGTAGTGGAAGTCCTTAAGCCATTCATAGACGCCATTCAAGCAGTGACATGCCGTCATAGGAGGCAGGTAAGGCAGTGCCTCCCCTGTCCTATGTTTGAATTACACTTTTTTAATGATGTTTTTAAAAAAATGTAAGTTAATTTATTTTAAAAAAAAATGTGTTGTTAATTTATTAAAAAAAAAAATAAAGGACCCAAGGAAGTACCCCCCTAACCCCCCCACCACCCCCACCGACTTCGCCACATACCAAAAAACTAAGGCTGGATGATGCCATATCCATCCTATTGCACAATGAAGGAGAGGCTGTGAGCCGTTCAGCTCCCCTCCATTGCGCAATATGGAAGTTTTGCTGAATTTTTCTATGAGCCGCTAGAGAATGCACCACCCAGTGGCGCTTAAGTCTCTTCGTGGCCCATACCGCTCCCAACGAGGCTTTTCTCTAAGTAGCCTCAGGAGCCAATCAGCCATCCGCTCTCTCCTATCTCACATCTAGGAGCCACTGAGCGATGTGGAGACGGAATGATACAAGTCGTCAGTGTCACATGTGTGAGGGAGCCGTAAGCCGTTACCACGAGTGAGTGAGCTCAGACTAGTCAGCGCTGGATAGTGGTGTGGATAGCTGCTGCATGCGCGTGCAAAGTTGTGAAGCAAGTGACTCCCGGCCTGGGACCCGAGTTTAATGTATTACCTAGACAGGTGAGGGGCGAGGGCAGGACAGAATGATTATAGTGATAGTACTGTGAGTGTGATACTCTCTAAAAATAAAAACGGCGGCCGCGGCTCCTCTTCCAACCATCACCCATAATTAACTGAACTTACTCCAATGCAATGCAATTAATTTCATTTTCAATTAAATTTCCCTAAGTCTTAGGGAAATTCAATTGAAAATTAAATTAATAGACTATGGTCACAGGCATGCACACCTTCTTTCAGGGAAGCGCATATGTATTCTAAAAATGTGCACAGCTTTGTGAAGTGTATTTTTTTTTCAACTGGGATGGGATTTTTATTTATTTTTTATTTTAATGGCGGCGGTACGTTGTCTGTGCTACTTGTTTAGCACTTTAATTTTAGAAGCAGGACATATAAATTGGTCTTGTGCTAAATCAAGGCAATATTTAAGCATTGAAGGCAGAACATTTTGTCCTATATCAGTTTCCTGCCAGCAGTTCAGTCTGCACTGATTGAGGACAGAGGAAGACTGTTGGGATGTATTTTCTTTACTTGCATCTTCAGCACATTATGCTTATATATGTTTTATTTAACAAAATAAACACACACTCACACATATGTGTATACATACACATATGTGTGAGTGTGTGTTTATTTTGTTAAATAAAACATATATATGCATAATGTGCTGAAGACACAAGTAAATAAAATACATCCCAACCGTCTTCCTCTGTCCTCAATCAGTGCAGACTGCACTGCTGGCAGGAAACTGATATAGGGCAAAATGTTCTGCCTTCAATGCTTAAATATTACTTTTAATCATGAGCACTTCTGTGAGAAAGTATAAGCATTTTGAAGGAGTTATACTTTTTTTTTAACAGTATTTATTTCTACAGAAATATGCCAGCCTGCTACTTTCTTCATATACACTTATAGTAATAATATTATCTATAAGATTTAGTTATAAGAGAACCATGTGGAATTAGCTCAGCATTTCAGTGTGTTGTGTGTTTTTGTTTTTATAGTATGTTTGTTACACTGAGAAGAGCAAATGCCATACGTTTTGCTAGCATAACACCTTCGCCCTGCTGTATATAGAAGCAGCATAAAATGAGGTGACGGCTTAACACAAATTATAATTTTTGAAAATCTCTGCAAGGTGAATATCGCACCATATGGAAAAGGAGCCTCTGTCATTTCCTGTTATCATATGATAAAGTATACTGTGGCAGATATTAACTCTGCTGATTCTTGAGTGTTTCTTCTTCTGAATAACATTTAAATTCCCCTGGGAGAATTTATAGAGCTGAGTATGCGTGAACTCAGTATACAGTGCATGGGGTGTAGCAAGGAACTGATATAGAGCTGTATAGATACTTGTGCTAAGAGGTTTTCTTAAGGTTGGAAAACAAATATTAAGTTGATCTTTTTAATTTCTTGATATTTCATTGCTAGGTCCTCATGTCAGCAGTGGGGTTAAACTACTGGCCTGGTGAAATCTGTTCTTTATAGCCTATTGTATAGCGTTATTGTCATACTCAGATGTGCTGTTTTATCTGCAAGCAGAATGTATATAAGCACATAGACAGATGATAATTCTTTGGAAAACCACTGGCTCCTACTTATTTCTGTCTGCCCTTTACCTCATGTGTGACATTTTTCAGATAGAGCTACACAAAAACATTCCTTCCTTTTTTTTTATAAATAATAAAACAACTTTACGATATATTTTCAATATTTATTTTGCCCTCTTTATCATGTGATTTAGTACTGAAAGTTGAGCAATAAGGCAATGGTGGGTGGAGTTTGACTACCGGAGAATAGCTGAATACAAAGGATGTCTATTTGTTTGAAAACATTAAAGGAGCATTAAACACAACATTTTTTTTTATGTTTCAGATAGAACATACAATATTAAACAACTTTACATTTTACTTCTATCTAATTATATTTTTTCTTTTGGTATCCTTTGAAAAGCACACCTATGATGGCTGGACATATATGTCTCTTGTCATTGGCTCATTTAATGTGTCCAGTTAGCACCTAGGAGTGCATTACTGCATATTTTACAACAAAGGATACCAAGAGTGAAGAATGAAGTAAATTTAATATTAGCAGTAAATTGGACCTGCAACCTGACAATTTTTTCGTTAATTTAAGCTACCTCTGTTGAATTCATATACATGTTTCTCAGGCATATCATAGCGAGTGCCTCACCAGCCTCTGACCTCACCGCACGTCACTGCACTCAAGACATAAGTGAAAATAGTGCAAGCCTGGGTCAGGTAGTACTAATATTTCACCACCTGATTAGCACTATGGCCAGCTTCCTTCAAGGCAGCAAGGATCAACCTGGGCACAGACCCTATGCCAAGGTAGCCTCTTTGACAAAGAAACTTAAGGAGGAGTTAAACAAAAAAAACACTTGCAGGACTTGCTTGACGCCTTGCCACATTACATGCAGGCTACCCTGTGTGATCCAAGAGTGAAGGGTTCAATAGCAAGACGTAAAAATATTGTGCAAAGGGTAAAAGAGCTTCAAACTGATCGAAGTATTTCAACAAAATAAAACATAAAAATGCAATACCAAAGTCTAGTTAAACATATATAATTAAACACATAGATAAAGCCAGCATCAGGGAGCAGACGTAAATTTTCACTATGTGTATGTTACATCCATATACATATCTTAAATGTCTCATATTGGTTACATCATGGGGAAAGTAAACTAAGCAATTATAAATGGATCAGATTATCAAAATCATATAGAATTAAACTGTACGAAAATGTACGCCTGCTCCCTGATGCTAGCTTTATCTATGTGTTTAATTATATATGTTTAACTAGACTTTGGTATTGCATTTTTATGTTTTAATTTGTTGAAATACTTCGATCAGTTTGTCTACATGTAGGTAACTGAGGATACATTTGTAGCGATATCTTAGACAATAGCTGGTATATAGACTTGTTATCTCTATTACTAGGTCCAATATAGGACTATAGTTACACCTATAGGAGTTGGAAGTGATTACACTAAACATTTGTATCTTTATACACATCTATACATTGGTTTGGATACTGTTATGTCAAATAGTTTTGATACATTTATGATACACGCCCTTATTATTGTTACACATAGTTTGAGGGCGGGGCTTAAGAAGCCATTTTTTCAGTGCAGGAACAACAACTGAGGTTTGTGATAATATTAAATAGAGAATTTGTTTTTATCACTAGCAAGGATTGATGTTCTGCAAATGGTCCCACTATTACTACACTATATGTTTATTATTGCACTGTATAATATTAACACAGGATTAGTAACTATGAGCATTCACAATGTATTTGTCTTTTCTATGGTTGCTATGGCAACAGTTGTGCATTTTTTTGCACAGTGGGTGGGGTTTCAATGGGTATAAAATGTTTGATTCACTCTGTACAATTGTTGGTCTGATGAAGGGGTAAACACCCCGAAACGTCACTGGTTTATATGGAATAAAACACTTTTTATTTCACCTGTATCAAGTCCAGTAATTGCTTGTGTTATAACTTGTATATAAGCATATATATATATATATATATATATATATATTTATGTATTTACTGAGAACACACAGTTCCCATAGACCGCAATGTAAAGGCAGCGCCATTTGTTTTGTGTTTTTTTTTTTTAAATACCTGGCAACGCCAACTTTAGCCCCCAAAAACTGCCTGGTGCAGTGATTTAATTAAAAAATTATAATGCTAAAAAATTTATTTTTTAATAAAATACACACCACTGTATTTTGGGGGCATTTGGGGAACATTTATAACATTAACCAGAGATCTGATCTCTGCTTAATTTTATAAGCACTAATTGCTTACGGTAACAATAATCAGCCACTTGCAATGGCTGATTATTTATTGTGCACAAACGCAAATTTGCCCATTTGCGGGCACGCGATAAATTAGTGCCCCACTTGTAATCTAGCCCTAAATGTGTTTTCACATTGCTGGCTTGGGTCTACTTGAGTTGCGTGTTATGTGGTACAATATCCTTTGTCCAAAGTCAGGATGAAGGACCCAAGGTCTCAGCTCCAATTACTGAAACTTTAATATAGTACTGTTCTCCTCCTGTGTCCACAATCTGCCTCCTTCCACACCATGAATATGTTGATTTTTTGCTGATTACAGCTTCAAAATGGCTCAAATCTGCACTGTAGTTAAAAATGAAAATTTTAGCTAAAAATACATTTTCCATTGAAAATTAATTAAAACAAATGCAACCATAAATGAAAATGAACTAAAACCAAAGTTATTTTTTTAACAAAACAAAAAATGATAAAGAAACGAAAAATCTCTAATTACTAATAGTACTAAGTAGTAGTAAATGTAAATAAATGTAATACACTCTAATTAACTATAAACAGACTACCCCATCTTTGTTTATGCATCCACAGAAGGTGACACTAGGGATTTAACAAAGACAACGGTTTCAGTTTCCTCGTCGTATGACGATCTTGTGGAAAAGAAAAACAAACAATCCCTAATACTTTCTTTCATATGACATGGAGAGTCCACAACGTCATTCCAATTACTAGTGGGATATTCAACTCCTGGCAAGCGGGAGGAGCCAAAGAGCACCCCAGCAAAGCTGTTAAGGGTAACTTCCCTTACCCATAATCCTCAGTCATTCTCTTTGCCTCTGTCAATGGAGAATGTGCGAAGTTTAATCCTTTTATGGGTACTTTTCCCTGCAAGCAAGGATTGGGGACTAGCTGTGTCCATGTCAATCTCTTTAGTAAGAGTAATGGTGGCTTTTAGCAGTTAAAAGTCTGCGAGGTAGTCTTTGCTTTACTTTTAACATTTTGCTACCCCTTTGCCGAAAGCCAGTGTTAGTTACTCTGTTCTTTCTTTTGCATTCAGGTCCCTGTCAGCGGCCGGGTGAGGCTGACAGACCTGCATCTGCTGTAAATACTCCACAGCAGAAGAACCTGGAGGGTAAGTCCTTCATTATATTTTTCTTTGCACACTAAGAGTGAAAGGAAGAGGACAGACAATCAGGGACCCAGTGGGACCTGTTACCCTCAGAAAGGGTTTGTATTTCACTGCTGCAGTTATTTCCTTAAACTTTTGGAAATCTTGCGGAGGAGCAGATTCCTGGGTAATCCAGTGAAAAATTAATGAAATCTAATGCCGCCTCTTTAGCCTTTTTTGAAGGGTCAAGTATCATAGAGACCCATGCTTATATTGTATGGGGACAGGGTATATATATATATATATATATATATATATATATATATATATATATATATATATATATATACCTTCACACTCGTTTACACAAACTCACTAATGGTTATATTGCATATAGGGAAACAAAGCCTCTTTGCAGTCAGGGGTTCCCTATTGACGACGGAATCTATCATTATTTCCGTCTAAGGCTGAATGTGTACTAAGCTGTGGGCACTAAGTTTTTATTTATTGAAATATATTCAAGGCCCATATACCGAGATCGCAGAAGCGCTGTTTATTCCAAGAAAATTGTTTGTCACCAGAGGTCACAATTTAAGGTTGGAGGAAAGGAGATTTAATCTCCTGCAACGGAAACGTGTTTTCACTGTAAGAGCAATAACATTTTGGAACTCATTACCAAAGGAGGTAGTGAATGCCAATACCCTAGATACATTTAAAAATTATTTGGATACATTTCTGTCTATAAACAAAATTCATGGATATGATTGCTAGTATTAAATGGGTCACCTTTTAGTGGGATTATTTAAGTTTAACTGGAACTTTTTGTATATATTTTAGATTTGTATAGGTTGAACTCGATGGACTTTGGTCTTTTTTCAACCTCATCTACTATGTTACTATGTAACATAATAATGATGGTTAGGATCATTGGCACAATCAGGATTTTATCTCTGCACTCAGCAGATAGCATAATCTATGATCCTTTTTAAGCACCTTTTTGACAGAATGCTCTTCTCCTCAATTTATATCCAGGTAAGGTAGGACATGAGGGCTCCTTATTGTGTTAGGGGCTTATTGCATTAACAGATCTGATTTAGGATTACCTAAATCATTTAGCTGCCTTGCTAGCTCAATTATATGTGTTGCGCAGTGTAGTAACCTAAGTGGTTACAATAAACTCTATGAGTAGCGCAGTTATATTTAACAGGCTTTGCCTAGAAAGGGTCCATTTCTGCAGCGTCTTCAAGAGAGTCTATCTTTTCCCCGCATTTTGTTAGTAGATTCAACGGTTAGCGGAAGGGGTTTGTTTTTTATATTTATATGGGACAAAGTACTTTGTGTTGTACTCTATGCCAATTTCTCAGGTACAAGCTGGAATTTTCTAAGGACAAGGTTCCTTTGCTACTAAATACTTTGGGTGTGTAAGTCGCTCCGTAATAATTCTAGAGTCTATGCTGCATATATATGCTATGACTGTATGGGGATGTGTTGTTGGTATGGCGGCACTGTGACGCACTTTAGTATAGTGCTTTAGTCATCATTAGTTTTGTTAACCTCTTCCTTACCGGAGGTTTCACTTGAGAGCATTTCACTTGAGTGCATTTAACATAGCTTGTGTCCCCTCATTTGTTTCCGTTCCCTCCTTCTTTGTTTTCATGTGTTCTCTTTTTTTGTTTCCTTGTGTTCCTTTTTTGTTCTTTTTTGTTCTCTTTTGCTCTCTTTTGTTCCTCTTTTTTTCTCTCTTTTGTTCTTTTTTTTTTTTATGTTCTTTACTGGTGTATCTATGTTTTCTATTATTCAGCAGCTAATTTCTAGAGACATTTCTAAAAATATTTCTGGAGATGTTTCTGGAAATGTTTTGAAAATATTCTAGAAATATTCTGGGAATTTCTTGGTGCATGTTGAGTGCATTCTGGAAATGTCAAGAAAAATTAACACATAAAAAGTGTCATGACATTTCATGAAATGTTATATAAGCTGTGGGAATTCATGAATTTTCAGGGTGTTACATATTTTTAAGTATTTTTGTATGATAACATTATGATAATTTTTAGTGTATTTAATATTTCATGATTGTGTAGATTGTTCAAACATATTAATTTTGTTATAAGTGAGGAATCTTTCATTGAGGGATTATCCTTGTTTTTATTATAGATTGTTTGAACATATTTATTAATTATGTAATGGGTCAGGAATCTCTCATTGAGGGATTATTCCAGTTATCATCATTATTATTAACATATCAGTTTGTTGGGGCTTGAAATGAGTACAGTCTTAAATCAGATTTATTGGTGGAATTAATTGATAATTATAATAATTATTTTAAATATATTGATAATTATAATAATTATTTTAAATATATTTTTATCTGTGTTGCTGTACTTATTTAGCACGTTTGTCTGTGGGTTGGATTTGTTCCTGCTTACAGCCGTTGATATGGCAACTGTTGTTGTTGCTTTTATTTGATTGGCTGTGGTTGGTATAAAGCCCTTCCCTTACGTGCAGGGGGTGAAGTCTATGATTAAGTACCGCAGGGAACGAAACATGTAAGGTCTCCTTCTCCTATTTGTTTAGCGCCAGTGAGTGTCTATTTTATATATTGGAAATAAAGCAGTGTTTTTATCTTTATTTCTGTGAGGCCTTTTTTGAGTGCTGCCTATTTTTTCTACTTCGTGTATATCTTGGTTGGCTCAACCATCTTGGGGCTGGTACCACGCTATTGTGTGCGACTTACCTTGCGCATACCGGACTGCTCTGAACCCTGCTGGGATTGGTCAAGTTCTCTGCCACTCACGGACTGGAACGACACCACTTCCTGACTACCAAACATTTCTGAGCACCCGGTGTTGCTCGTCTGAAGAGGATTATGGACGGAATCACGAACAGTATACACAAAGTGAGTTAATTGTTTTCTTTAGTTATTCTAAAGTTGGCATTTGGAGTTATTTTGATTGTGTCATCTATTCATTCATGGAGTGTATTCTATGTCACGAACTGTGAGATTGGGCTTTTTGCAAAGGGTTTAATAATTTGTCTTGGAAACACGCTGACAGTTTGAAAGTGATAACAAGTGTTGGGAAAGATTACCCTTTTGTACCTCTCTCTCTGGACGTGCTTTATAAATATACACGCTTGCAATATTTTGTAAAAAGTTTTATTAACGGCCATTACAAACCATGAACTGTGTTTAACATTCACTGACAGGGCCTTAGTTTGGTACACTCATTAGTGATTTTGGGCTTCTATGAATTGTTCAATACACTCAGCTAACATGGAGGAGGAGGTAATTAGCCTCAACAAATCTATTTTTAACATCGAAAGTAGAAAGGAATTTTTTGAAAAAATATTTTCTGCTGCAGGAAAAGGAATTACTGATATGGATATTGTTGGTTTGTTTAACCATTTAGAAAGATTTTTGCTTATGGATTTACGTTTAATGTGGGATGTGGTTGCCTTTAAACATTATATAGATTCTAAAAAAATTACTAGAGGTTTAAGAATAAGGAAGTACCCTTCATATGACTTGGATAATGAGGAATTGTCTCAAGAGTGGAAGGATGCTTTAACAACTTGTTCATTAACTCTAATGGACATCCTGGTGAGAAGTAAAAATTCAAAAAGGGAACTCTTAAAGGGACAGATCAATTATCTGAAAGCGGAACTGAGGAAACATAAAGGGGATGGAGAATATGCTACTCTCAAATTGAACATGAAATGGAAGATCAGAAAATCTGACAGTGATCTGGCCTCCATGAAAGGACACAAGTTTAATAGAGATCAGGAAGATTATGTGAAAAATACTGTCTATGATTGGTCCCGTTTTACAAGACGACCTAGGAGATTCTCAACAAGTCATCAGAACAAACAGGGGAATGAAGATGCTAAAGCTGATGGCAATAAACAAGATAAGGTATTTTCACATAAAAAGAAGAAAGAGAACAAAAATAAAAGTAAGGTAACCGCACCCACAATGGAGCCAAGATCAATTCTAAAAAATAAAACAGATAAGAAACTGATCTTTTCATCCACGGAACCTGAGACATCTGACCAGGAGTCTCTACTCTCTGATGAGAGTTCTTCTTCTTCCTCTCTTTCCGCTCATCCCTCGTTGCAGGGTTCAACAAATGATAGTTCAGATGGAAGTGAGCCGGTGGTACGCCTCAAGACAAAAAGTGTAGTTGTCCCTTTAGGAAAAGGAAAAGAACACATAGAGCTGGATGTGGAAGAAGGAAAAAGAGCCTCAAAGCGAAAGAAGAACTAGCATTGGCAGTTATGAATTTATCAGACATTTGATCATATTAGTGTTTTATCTAAGGGTCTAGGTTTTGTTCCCACTCATGTTTTCTCTACTTTCAATACATTATTGGACATTAACAAGTTTGTAAGAAAGTTAACTTTGAAAAGGTTTTTTCATCTGTTGTGGGTTATGAGACATGTATGAATACTAATGAAATATGTGGTGATACCCATACTGATCCAAGTAAGATTGAAGTGAGCTCTAATCTGGATTTTGCAGATTTGTGTACATTGGAACAATTTAAAGACTTGGATCAGAGTGGATATAAACCATGTGATGAGGATATACCTAGGCCCAGGAAAATGAAGTCGGATTTCTATCCCACTCATTTTAGGGGTAGTTATCTTAACCTGTTTCAAAAGCAAGTAGAGCAGGAGGTCATGGAGCTGGGGAGGAAAGTTAAGAATGATAATCTGCATAACATTCTTACAGTTAAACAGAGGTTAGCTGTCAAACAATTAAGAGAGAACCATGAGATAGTAATTAGATCATCAGACAAAGGAGGCAACATGGTTGTTCTGAATAAGAAAGATTATATTACAGAAGCTGAAAGGCAGCTCCATGATGGGGTTACTTATAGGAAGCTACCCTTCAATCCAGAACGTGACTTCACTAAGAAATTGATTAAATTATTGGATGAAGCAGTCGCACTGGGGGTGATGACAAGTGAAATGACCATGTCACTGGTTCCACAACATCCATTGACACCCGTCTTACACCAACTACCGAAGGTACACAAAAATCCCCTTAGTCCGCCAGGACGTCCCATTATCTCTGAAGTGGATTCATTATTTGAGCCTCTTTCAGAATGGGTTGACTCGATATTATAGCCTTTGGTCCAAGGACTTAGTAGTTACCTTAGGGATTCCCCTGAGTATTCTCAGAGGTATGAGTTGGCATGGGGACTCCAGGTGGGTGGTGATAGATGCGGTGTCTCTATATTTCAGTATACCTCATGCATTGGGTGTTCGGGCAATATCATTCTTCTTGAATGGTAGAACAAATTAATCAGATGAATTTAAATTGTTCTTTTACAAGGTGGTTGAGTTCCTGCTATCCCACAATTACTTTATATTTGATGGAGATTTTTATTTGCAAATTTGTGGAACGGCAATGGGGGCTGTTTGCCCCCTCATTTGCAAATTTGTTTGTGGGATGGTGGGAACTCAACATCCTCTATAATATAGGTAATAATCCTTTTGCTCGTAACATCAGTTTATTTATGAGGTATATTAATGATTTGATCTTTGTAGTGAGGGGTTCCTTTGTATTGGAGGAATTTTTGAGTTATGTGAATGACAATGACATTGGCCTGAGTTTTACAAGCGTGATCCAACAAGATAAAATTAATTTCTTAGATCTCACACTAACAGGACTGGTTGAAGAAAATAAAATAATTACTAACACCTATAGGAAGTCTACATCTGGTAACACCATATTGCATGCTAGATCATGTCACCCTAATCATCTCATTAGGTCTATACCAAAAAGCCAGTTCTTACGGCTAAGGAGAAATACTAATTCTGATGAGCTTTTTGAACAGCAAGCCAATCAATTAATTGATAGACTAGTTGTGAGGGGGTATAACGTGGATGTTTTAAAACGCACAGCAACACATGTTAGGGAGATATATTCAAACCAAGTCTCTACTGATTATAAAGAGTCTCCTAAAGAGCATAGATTTAATGATGAAACTATAGTGTTTTCTACTGAGTTCTCATTACAGTTTAATCAACTCTGTGATATTATTAAGAGAAATCTATGTCTTTTGGATAGAGATGATCTTCTATCTAATGTTAGAAGTAAAGTAAAATTTGTTTCAAAGAAAGCCCCCACCTTAGCTAAGACGTTATCTCCAAGTTCAGTCACTAGTCATCAGGGCAAACATATAAGTAATTGGTTATTGAAGAAAGGCACCTTTAAATGCCTTTCTAGGAATTGTGTTATGTGCGAAGTGATCGCTTTAGGTGATAGATTTAAGAGTACTGCCACTGGCGAGAGTTTTAATATGGAGCATTATGCCAATTGTGGCACAAACTTTGTTATATTTACTAACAAGCCCAAAATATTGGTCAAGGCAATAGATATAGCAAGGAAACCGTCACCGGGGGGGGGGGGGGGGGTAACAGGTTTAATGTCCTCACTAAAAAGGAATTGTACTGGATATGGAAGTTGGGTACTAGGGAACCGACAGGCTTGAACAAGGAATGGGACATTAGCTATTTTGTGGAATAAGATGTTTAATTTTTAATATTTATTGCAAATTACAATTTAATATAGCTTGTGTCCTCTCATTTGGTTCTATTCCCTCCTTCTTTGTTTTCATGTGTTCTCTTTTTTTGTTTCCTTGCGTTCCTTTTTTGTTCTTTTTTGTTCTCTTTTACTCTCTTTTGTTCTTGTTTTCTATTATTCAGCAGCTAATTTCTAGAGACATTTCTAAAAATATTTCTGGAGATGTTTCTGGAAATGTTTTGAAAATATTCTAGAAATATTCTGGGAATTTCTTGGGTGTATGTTGAGTGCATTCTGGAAATGTCAAGAAAAATTAACACATAAAAAGTGTCATGAAATATCATGAAATGTTATAAAAGCTGTGGGAATTCATGAATTTTCAGGGTGTTACATATTTTTAAGTATTTTTGTATGATAACATGATGATTTTTAGTGTATTTAATATTTCATGATTGTGTAGATTGTTCAAACATATTAATTTTGTTATAAGTGAGGAATCATTGAGGGCTTATCCTTGTTTTTATTATTACTGTTATTA
This sequence comes from Bombina bombina, assembly GCF_027579735.1. NCBI lineage: Eukaryota > Metazoa > Chordata > Amphibia > Anura > Bombinatoridae > Bombina > Bombina bombina. The sequence goes on from NC_069502.1 coordinate 502,030,448, forward strand.
ATAATTTCGTAGATTGTTTGAACATATTTATTAATGATGTAATGGGTCAGGAATCTCTCATTGAGGGATTATTCCGGTTATCATCATCATTATTATTAACATATCAGTTTGTTGGGGCTTGAAATGAGTACTGTACAGTCTTAAATCAGATTTATTGGTGGAATTATTTGATTTTTAAATATATTTTTATCTGTGTTGTACTTATTTAGCACGTTTGTCTGTGGGTTGGATTTGTTCCTGCTTATAGTGTTATAAGTGAGGAATCTTTCATTGAGGGATTATCCTTGTTTTTATTATAGATTATTTGAACATATTTATTAATTATGTAATGGGTCAGGAATCTCTCATTGAGGGATTATTCCAGTTATCATTATTATTAACATATCAGTTTGTTAGGGCTTGAAATGAGTACAATAATAATTATTTTAAATATATTTTTTATCTGTGTTGTACTTATTTAGCACGTTTGTCTGTAGGTTGGATTTGTTCCTGCTTACAGCCGTTGATATGGCAACTGTTGTTGTTGCTTTTATTTGATTAGGCTGTGGTTGGTATAAATTCCTTCCCTTAGGTGCAGGGGGTGAAGCCTATGATTAAGTGCCGCAGGGTACGAAACATGTAAGGTCTCCTCCTCCTTCTCCTATTTGTTTAGTGCCAGTGAGTTTCTATTTTATATATTGGAAATAAAGCAGTGTTTTTATCTTTATTTCTGTGAAGCCTTTTTTGAGTGCCGCCTATTTTTTCTACTTCGTGTATATCTTGGTAAGCTCAACCATCTTAGGGCTGGCACCACGCTATTGTGTGCAACGCACTTTGCGCATACCGGACTGCTCTGAACCCTGCTGGGATTGGTCAAGTTCTCTGCCACTCACTCATGGACTGGAGCAACACCACTTCCTGACTACCAAGCATTCCCTCCGCTCCCTGTATATAGTTGGCGCATATTTCCCTATTGGACCCTTTTTATTTATGCCGTTTACGAGTATACAAACGGCGGTCCATTATTTCTTTGTTGAAGGAATTTTTCAGGGAATATTTACTTAAGGTGTTACACAGTCTTTTTAAATTATTATGTGTAATCTGACTGTAGCTGTATGCTTCACTGTAACTAGTGCCTGTTCGTTTTTTTTGGGGGGGGGGGGGGGGCTGGTTAAAATACAGTACTTTTTCCTGATATTAAGCAATTGTCAGTTCTTTGATGCCACCCAGTGGTGTGTAAGGATCAATGTTTTATTAACGGAGGTGTGAAATATTACTCCTTAAGGGAAGTTTTCAATCTGTACATTTTTATCAGTATTTAGACTTTGTTTTATCGTTCAGGTTAGAACAACTGTCTATCCTCAGGTTACTTTCCCTGTATAGCAGAATTTCTGATTCACTTATATTTGATCCCAGAGAATTTTTCTGCCTGAGCATTGCTATATGAATGGTAGCGTTCGTGAGCTCAGGTTTTTTCAGACTAGGAACCTACTCTAATTTTCTCCTCAGAGGGTTTTGTAGAGTTCCTTTTCTCTCAGGGTTTTTTGTGTCACAACTTTGTGGCAGTTCCTCATAAATTCTTTCACCCTGGATTGATCTCTGTGGCAGAACAGAGATTTCCTTTGGTATCCAGTGTCCTTATGGTGAGATGACTCCCTCTCTATATTTCAGGAGCATGACTGGAGCAATCTTAATATAGTTCTGGGTGCTCTCAGGACTTTAAATTTCTTGTCTTTTATAGAGAATTTTTATTTAATTGAAACATGATTTCAGCTCTGTTTCATGTCTTTTGCATGTTATATGGCCATAGGTTTATGCAGTACTCATTTTGTCTATTGCTTTTTACACTAAAACCTTATTTTATGTCCCTAGTGTGGGCATTGTGGTTCTATATTATCAAAATAGGATCAAGTCTTGCCCTCCAAGGGGCAGATTTCTCCTGTCAAGACCTCCCTCAATCCAGAGAAGCTATGACTCAGTGGTTAAAGGCATGGACTGGAACCTCAGAGGCCTGAGTTTGAATCCAGGTGAGAGCAACCTTGTATTTTTAAAACTTGTATGGCATAGAGGACCTATCCTTCCTGGGAGTTATTGTTACTGTCCCTCTAGAGGAACTAGGTCCAAGATTTTATTCAAATCTATTTGTGGTTCCCAAACAGGAGGGAACTTTCTGACCCATCCTAGACCAAGTGTCTAAACGAATACCTCAGGGTTCCGTCCTTGAAGATGGAAACTATTCGTTCCATTCTTTCTATATGCAGGAAGGTCAGTCCATGACCTTTTAACCTAAAGGACACATATTTACATGTTCCCATTCACAGGGATCATCATTGTTTTCTAAGATTTACTTTTCTAGACAAACATTTTCAATTTGTTGCACTTCAGTTTGGTCTTGCCACAGCTCGCAGAATTTTCCAAGGTTCTCGGAGCTCTATTGGCAGAGATCAGATCCCAGGGAATTGCTGCGGGGCCTTATCTAGATGACTTCTTGATTCAGACGTCATCTTTTCAACTAGCAAAATCTCATACACAGATGTTGTCTTTTCTACGTTTCCACGGGTGGAAATTGAATCTAGAAAAGAGTTCTCTAGTTCCAGCTACAAGAGTGTGATTCCTAGGGGCAAACATAGATTCCCTATCCATTAAGATTTTCCTGACGGCTATAAGAAAAACATAATTTATGTAAGAACTTACCTGATAAATTCATTTTTTTCATATTAGCAAGAGTCCATGAGCTAGTGACGTATGGGATATACATTCCTACCAGGAGGGGCAAAGTTTCCCAAACCTCAAAATGCCTATAAATACACCCCTCACCACACCCACAAATCAGTTTAACGAATAGCCAAGAAGTGGGGTGATAAGAAAAAAAGTGCGAAAGCATATAAATAAGGAATTGGAATAATTGTGCTTTATACAAAAAAATCATAACCACCACAAAAAGGGTGGGCCTCATGAACTCTTGTTAATATGAAAGAAATGAATTTATCAGGTAAGTTCTTACATAAATTCTGTTTTCTTTCATGTAATTAGCAAGAATCCATGAGCTAGTGACGTATGGGATAATGACTACCCAAGATGTGGATCTTTCCACGCAAAAGTCACTAGAGAGGGAGGGATAAAATAAAGACAGCCAATTCCTGCTGAAAATAATCCACACCCAAAATAAAGTTTAATGAAAACATAAGCAGATGATTCAAATAGAAACCGCTGCCTGAAGTACTTTTCTACCGAAAACTGCTTCAGAAGAAGAAAACACATCAAAATGGTAGAATTTAGTAAAAGTATGCAAAGAGGACCAAGTTGCTGCTTTGCAAATTTGATCAACCGAAGCCTCATTCCTAAACGCCCAGGAAGTAGAAACTGACCTAGTAGAATGAGCTGTAATCCTTTGAGGCGGAGTTTTACCAGACTCGACAGGCATGATGAATTAAAGATTTCAACCAAGATGCCAAAGAAATGGCAGAAGCTTTCTGGCCTTTTCTGGAACCGGAAAAGATGACAAATAGACTAGAAGTCTTTCGGAAAGACTTAGTAGCTTCAACATAATATTTCAAAGCTCTAACAACATCCAAAGAATGCAACGATTTCTCCTTAGAATTCTTAGGATTAGGACATAATGAAGGAACCACAATTTCTCTACTAATGTTGTTGGAATTCACAACCTTAGGTAAAAATTCAAAAGAAGTTCGCAACACCGCCTTATCCTGGTGAAAAATCAGAAAAGGAGATTCACAAGAAAGAGCAGATAATTCAGAGACTCTTCTGGCAGAAGAGATGGCCAAAAGGAACAAAACTTTCCAAGAAAGTAATTTAATGTCCAATGAATGCATGGGTTCAAAAGGAGGAGCTTGAAGAGCCCCCAGAACCAAATTCAAACTCCAAGGAGGAGAAATTGACTTAATGACAGGTTTTATACGAACCAAAGCTTGTACAAAACAATGAATATCAGGAAGATTAGCAATCTTTCTGTGAAAAAGAACAGAAAGAGCAGAGATTTGTCCTTTCAAGGAACTTGCAGACAAACCTTTATCTAAACCATCCTGAAGAAACTGTAAAATTCTCGGAATTGAAAAGAATGCCAGGAAAAATGATGAGAAAGACACCAAGAAATATAAGTCTTCCAGACTCTATAATATATCTCTCTAGATACAGATTTATGAGCCTGTAACATAGTATTAATCACAGAGTCAGAGAAACCTCTTTGACCAAGAATCAAGCGTTCAATCTCCATACCTTTAAATTTAAGGATTTGAGATCCTGATGGAAAAAAGGACCTTGCAACAGAAGGTCTGGTCTTAACGGAAGAGTCCACGGTTGGCAAGAGGCCATCCGGACAAGATCCGCATACCAAAACCTGTGAGGCCATGCTGGAGCTACCAGCACAACAAACGAGCATTCCTTTAGAATCTTGGAGATTACTTTTGGAAGAAGAACTAGAGGCGGAAAGATATAGGCAGGATGATACTTCCAAGGAAGTGACAATGCATCCACTGCTTCCGCTTGAGGATCCCGGGATCTGGACAGATACCTGGGAAGTTTCTTGTTTAGATGAGAAGCCATCAGATCTATTTCTGGGAGTTCCCACATTTGAACAATCTGAAGAAATACCTCTGGGTGAAGAGACCATTCGCCCGGATGCAACGTTTGGCGACTGAGATAATCCGCTTCCCAATTGTCTATACCTGGGATATGAACCGCAGAGATTAGACAGGAGCTGGATTCCGCCCAAACCAGAATTCGAGATACTTCTTTCATAGCCAGAGGACTGTGAGTCCCTCCTTGATGATTGATGTATGCCACAGTTGTGACATTGTCTGTCTGAAAACAAATGAACGACTCTCTTCAGAAGAGGCCAAGACTGAAGAGCTCTGAAAATTGCACAGAGTTCCAAAATATTGATCGGTAATCTCACCTCCTGAGATTCCCAAACCCCTTGTGCCGTCAGAGACCCCCACACAGCTCCCCAACCTGTAAGACTTGCATCTGTTGAGATTATAGTCCAGGTCGGAAGAACAAAAGAAGCCCCCTGAATTAAACGATGGTGATCTGTCCACCACGTCAGAGAATGTCTTACAATCGGTTTTAAAGATATTAATTGAGATATCTTTGTGTAATCCCTGCACCATTGGTTCAGCATACAGAGCTGAAGAGGTCGCATGTGAAAACGAGCAAAGGGGATCGCGTCCGATGCAGCAGTCATAAGACCTAGAATTTCCATGCATAAGGCTACCGAAGGGAATGATTGTGACTGAAGGTTTCGACAAGCTGAAATCAATTTTAGACGTCTCTCGTCTGTCAAAGACAGAGTCATGGACACTGAATCTATCTGGAAACCCAAAAAGGTTACCCTTGTCTGAGGAATCAATTAACTTTTTAGTGAATTGATCCTCCAACCATGATCTTGAAGAAACAACACAAGTCGATTCGTATGAGATTCTGCTAAATGTGAAGACTGAGCAAGTACCAAGATATCGTCCAAATAAGGAAATACCACAATACCCTGTTCTCTGATTACAGACAGAAGGGCACCGAGAACCTTTGTAAAAATTCTTGGAGCTGTAGCTAGGCCAAACGGCAGAGCCACAAACTGGTAATGCTTGTCCAGGAAAGAGAATCTCAGAAACTGATAGTGATCTGGATGAATCGGAATATGCAGATATGCATCCTGTAAATCTATTGTAGACATATAATGCCCTTGCTGAACAAAAGGCAGGATAGTCCTTATAGTTACCATTTTGAATGTTGGTATCCTTACATAACGATTCAATGTTTTTAGATCCAGAACTGGTCTGAAGGAATTCTCCTTCTTTGGTACAATGAAGAGATTCGAATAAAATCCCAGCCCCTGAACTGGAACTGGCATAATTACCCCAGCCAACTCTAGATCTGAAACACATTTCAGAAATGCTTGAGCTTTCACTGGGTTTACTGGGACACGGGAAAGAAAAAATCTCTTTGCAGGAGGTCTTATCTTGAAACCAATTCTGTACCCTTCTGAAACAATGTTCTGAATCCAAAGATTGTGAACAGAATTGATCCAAATTTCTTTGAAAAAACGTAATCTGCCCCCTACCAGCTGGGCTGGAATGAGGGCCGCACCTTCATATGGACTTAGAAGCTGGCTTTGCTTTTCTAGAAGGCTTGGATTTATTCCAGACTGGAGATGGTTTCCAAACTGAAACTGCTCCTGAGGATGAAGGATCAGGCTTTTGTTCTTTGTTGAAACGAAAGGAACGAAAACGATTATTAGCCCTGTTTTTACCCTTAGATTTTTTATCCTGTGGTAAAAAAGTTCCTTTCCCTCCAGTAACAGTTGAGATAATAGAATCCAACTGAGAACCAAATAATTTATTACCCTGGAAAGAAAGGGAAAGTAGAGTCGATTTAGAAGACATATCAGCATTCCAAGTTTTAAGCCATAAAGCTCTTCTAGCTAAAATAGCTAGAGACATAAACCTGACATCAACTCTGATAATATCAAAAATGGCATCACAGATAAAATTATTAGCATGTTGAAGAAGAATAATAATATTATGAGAATCATGATCTGTTACTTGTTGCGCTAAAGTTTCCAACCAAAAAGTTGAAGCTGCAGCAACATCAGCCAATGATATAGCAGGTCTAAGAAGATTACCTGAACACAGATAAGCTTTTCTTAGAAAGGATTCAATTTTCCTGTCTAAAGGATCCTTAAAGGAAGTACTATCTGCCGTAGGAATAGTAGTACGTTTAGCAAGGGTAGAAATAGCCCCATCAATTTTAGGGATTTTGTCCCAAAACTCTAATCTGTCGGACGGTACAGGATATAATTGCTTAAAACGTTTAGAAGGAGTAAATGAATTACCCAAATTATTCCATTCTCTGGAAATTACTTCAGAAATAGCACCAGGAACAGGAAAAACTTCTGGAATAACCACAGGAGATTTAAAGACCTTGTCTAAACGTTTAGATTTAGTATCAAGAGGACCAGAATCCTCAATTTCTAATGCAATTAGGACTTCTTTAAGTAAAGAACGGATAAATTCCATTTTAAATAAATATGACGATTTATCAGCATCAACCTCTGAGACAGAATCCTCTGTATCAGAAGAATCATTAGAATCAGAATGATGATGTTCATTTAAAAATTCATCTGTATAAAGAGAAGTTTTAAAATACTTTTTATGTTTACCAGAAAGAGGAATAACAGACATAGCCTTCTTAATGGATTCAGAAACAAAATCTCTTATGTTATCAGGAACACTATGAACATTAGATGTTGATGGAACTGCAACAGGTAATGGTACTTTACTAAAGGAAATATTTTCTGCATTAACAAGTTTGTCATGACATTTAATACAAACAGCTGGAGGAACAACTACCAAAAGTTTACAGCAGATACACTTAGCTTTGGTAGTTCCAGCACCAGGCAGCGATTTTCCAGTAGTATCTTCTGACTCAGTTGCAACGTGTGACATCTTGCAATATGTAATAGAAAAAACAAGATATAAAGCAAAATTGATCAAATTCCTTAAATGACAGTTTCAGGAATAGGAAAAAAAAGCCAGTGAACAAGCTTCTAGCAACCAGAAGCAAAAAATAACGAGACTTAAATAAAGTGGAGACAAAATTGACGCCCACATTATTTGGCGCCTAAATGCTATTAGCGCCAAAAATGACGCAACTTCCTGCGACACGTATGACGCCGGAAACAGGAAAAAAAAATTTCGCGCCAAGAAAGTCCTCGCCAAGAATGACGCAATAAAATGAACCATTTTCAGCCCCCGCGAGCCTAACAGCCCACAGGGAAGTCAAATTTTAAGGTAAGATAAAAATTATATATTTAAATGCATTATCCCAAATATGAAACTGACTGTCTGAAATAAGGAAATGTTGAACATCCTGAGTCAAGGCAAATAAATGTTTGAATACATATATTTAGAACTTTATAAAAAAGTGCCCAACCATAGCTTTAGAGTGTCACAGAAAATAAGACTTACTTACCCCAGGACACTCATCTACATGTTGTAGAAAGCCAAACCAGTACTGAAACGAAAATCAGCAGAGGTAATGGTATATATATATATATATATATATATATAAGAGTATATCGTCGATCTGAAAAGGGAGGTAAGAGATGAATCTCTACGACCGATAACAGAGAACCTATGAAATAGACCCCGTAGAAGGAGATCATTGAATTCAAACAGGCAATACTCTCCTCACATCCCTCTGACATTCACTGCACGCTGAGAGGAAAACCGGGCTCCAACCTGCTGCGGAGCGCATATCAACGTAGAATCTAGCACAAACTTACTTCACCACCTCCATAGGAGGCAAAGTTTGTAAAACTGATTTGTGGGTTTGGTGAGGGGTGTATTTATAGGCATTTTGAGGTTTGGGAAATTTTGCCCCTCCTGGTAGGAATGTATATCCCATACGTCACTAGCTCATGGACTCTTGCTAATTACATGAAAGAAATTCAATCTTTTTGCTGCTAGCCTTTCTCTCCAGTCTGCCTTTCATCCAACAGTGGCTCAATGCATGGAGGTGATTGGTCTGATAGTGACTTCCATGGACAACATTCCTTTTGCTCGGTTCTATTTGCGTACGCTGCAGCTTTGCATGCTCATTCAATGGAAAAAGAGACCATTCCGACTTATTACAGAGGATAAATCTGGACTCCCTAACAAGAGACTCTCTTTGTGGTGGATTTCTCAGGAAATCTGGCTTGGAGCCAGCCTATTAGGTTGGTGAGCAGTTTGGTACTCTCTAAAAGCTCATTGCCTGTGCACTCGAGAGGAATCTTCTCTCCCCATAAACATCTTAGAGTTGAGAGCAAAATTCAATGCCTTTGATAGCTTGGACTCAATTATCTTTAGTCTGGTTTATCAGATTCCGATCAGACATCACCTCAGTGGCTTACATCAACCACCAGGGAGGAACTCAGAGTTCTTTGGCTATGAAGGTGACTTGCATTCTGCAGTGGGCGGCAGCTCACGATTGTCTCCTATAAGCCATCCACATTCCAGGAGTGGATAATTCTGAGCAGACTTTTTTTTTCCGGGGAGTGGGCTCTCCACCCGGAGGTGTTTCGCCAGGATAATTTTCATGTGGGTGGGTTCCGGAGTTGGGCCTGAGGGCGTTTCGTCAAAATGCCAAGCTTCCAAAATACGGTTCAAGGTCAGGAGATCCTCAGGTCGCCCTGATAGATGTCCTAGCGGCTCTGCGGTTTTTCGGTCTAGCATTTCTATTTCCTCCTGTTCTCTTTCCACGAGTCATTGCTCGTATCAAGCAGGGAAGAGCGTCTGTGATTCTAATATATCATACAATAAATCAAAAACTATGGGCGCCTAAAAGGCAAGTCTAAAGGAAAAAATACATATATGGAATGAAGCAATAAAATATATGTATATTTATTAAGACTATCACATAATATATGTAAAAGAAAGAATCATATATGTCTAAATGATTAAAAGAAAATATTGAACAGCAAATATTGCAATAGATATTACAGTATGTAAGCAGCAATCTGTAAGATAAATAATTTAATGCTGTTCAATATTTTCTTTTAATCAATTAGATGTATAGGATTCTTTCTATTACATATATTATGTGATATCCTTAATAAATATATTTTATTGCTTTATTCCATATATGTATTTTTTTTCATTTAGACTTGCCTTTTAGGCGCCCATAGTTTTTGCCACTAGGTTGTAGGGATCTGGTTAGACTGTGGTGCAGGTCTATCTCCAACTATTTGTAGCGCAAGTAGTGACCATTTGCCATATTCTAATATATCCTGCCTGGCCTTGCAGGATCTGGTTTGCAGATCTGGTAAATATGTCATCTCTTCCACCTTGGAGGTTACCTGTGAGGAAGGATCTTCTAATCCAGGGTCTTTTCCTCCTCCCAAGCCTGGATTCTCTGAAGCTGACTGCTTGTAGATTGAACGCCTAGTTCTATCTAGACATGGTTTTACCGAAGCGGTCATTGATACTATGCTTAAGGCTTGCAAACCTGTTACTCGCAAGAATACCATAAAGGTATGGCATAAATATCTTTATTGGTGCGACTAAGGGTTTCTCCTAGAGCCATGTACTGATATTCCCCATATTTTATCTTTTCTTCAGGATGGCCTGGAGTAAGGTTTGTCAGTCAGTACACTGAAGGGTCAGATTTCTGCATTATCTATCCTTTTGTACAAACGTCTGGCAGACTTCCCAGATGTTCAAGCTTTTGTACAGGCCCAGGTCAGAATCAGGCCTGGGTTTATACTTGTTGCTCCTCCTTGGAGTTTTAATCTAGTTCTTTAGTTTTGCAGCAGGCTCCGTTTGAGCCGATGCATGTTGTCGATATTAAATTGTTATCTTGGAAGATTTTCGGCACACTTTGTCGTTTTCTCTGGAAACCGTGAGGGTCAGAAGGCCACTTCTTATACTCTTTCCCTCTGGTTAAGAAGTATGATCGTTTGGCTTATAAAACTGCTGGACAGCAGCCTCCTAGGAGAATTTCAGCTCATTCCACTAGGGCTGTTTCCTCCTCTTGGGCTTTTAAAACTAAAGCTTCTGCGGAGCAGATTTGCAAGGTGGCAACATGATCCTCTTTGCATATTTTTTTCTAAATTCTTCAAATTTGATACTTTTGCCTCAGACTGAGGCTTCTTTTGGAAGAAAAATTCTTCAAGTGGTGGTGCCTTCTGTTTAGGTCCTCCTGCCTTGTTCTCCCTCCCTGTTCATTCAGTGTCCTCTAGCTTGGGTATTGGTTCCCACTAGTAATTGGAATGACGTTGTGGACTCTCCATGTCATAGGAAATGAAACAAAATGTATGCTTACCTGATAAATTTCTTTCTGGACATGGAGAGATTACGACCCCGCCCTCTTTTTTATAATATAAAAACATAATTTATGCTTACCTGATAAATTTATTTCTCTTGTAGTGTATTCAGTCCACGGGTCATCCATTACTTATGGGATTATATCTCCTTCCCAACAGGAAGTTGCAAGAGGATCACCCAAGCAGAGCTGCTACATAGCTCCTCACATGTCATATCCAGTCATTCGACCGAAACAAGACAAGAAAGGAGAAACCATAGGGTGCAGTGGTGACTGTAATTTGAATAAAAAATTTAGATCTGCCTTAAAAGACAGGGCGGGCCGTGGACTGAATACACTACAAGAGAAATAAATTTATCAGGTAAGCATAAATTATGTTTTCTCTTGTTAAGTGTATTCAGTCCATGGGTCATCCATTACTTATGGGATACCAATACCAAAGCTAAAGTACACGGATGATGGGAGGGACAAGGCAGGAACATTAAACAGAAGGAACCACTGCCTGTAGAACCTTTCTCCCAAAAACAGCCTCCGAAGAAGCAAAAATTTGTAAAATTTTGAAAAAGTGTGAAGCGAAGACCAAGTTGCAGCCTTGCAAATCTGTTCAACAGAGGCCTCATTCTTAAAGGCCCAGGTGGAAGCCACAGATCTAGTGGAATGAGCTGTAACTCTTTCAGGAGGCTGCTGTCCAGCAGTCTCATAGGCTAAGCGTATTATGCTACGAAGCCAAAAGGAGAGAGAGGTAGCCGAAGCTTTTTGACCTCTCCTCTGTCCAGAGTAAACGACAAACAGGGAAGAAGTTTGACTAAAATCTTTAGTTGCCTGCAAATAGAACTTCAGGGCACGGACTACGTCCAGATTATGCAAGAGTCGCTCCTTCCTTGAAGAAGGGTTAGGACACAGTGATGGAACAACAATCTCTTGATTGATATTCCTGTTAGAAACTACCTTAGGTAAGAACCCAGGTTTAGTACGCAGAACTACCTTGTCTGAATGGAAAATCAGATAAGGAGAATCACAATGTAAGGCAGATAACTCAAACTCTTCGAGCCGAGGAAATAGCCATCAAAAACAGAACTTTTCAAGATAACAGCTTAATATCAATGGAATGAAGGGGTTCAAAAGGAACACCTTGAAGAACTTTAAGAACTAAGTTTAAACTCCACGGCGGAGCAACAGTCTTAAACACAGGCCTAATCCTAGCCAAAGCCTGACAAAAGGCCTGAACGTCTGGAACTTCTGCCAGACGTTTGTGTAGAAGAATAGACAGAGCAGAAATCTGTCCCTTTAACAAACTAGCAGATAAGCCCTTTTCTAACCCTCTTGTAGAAAAGACAATATCCTAGGAATCCTAACCTTACTCCATGAGTAACTCTTGGATTCGCACCAGTATAAATATTTACGCCATATCTTATGGTAAATTTTTCTGGTAACAGGTTTCCGAGCCTGTATTAAGGTATCAATAACCGACTCCGAGAAGCCACGCTTTGATAGAATCAAGCGTTCAATCTCCATGCAGTCAGTCTCAGAGAAATTAGATTTGGATGATTGAAAGGACCCTGAATTAGAAGGTCCTGCCTCAGAGGCAGAGACCATGGTGGACAGGACGACATGTCCACTAGGTCTGCATACCAGGTCCTGCGTGGCCACGCAGGCAATATCAGAATCACCGATGCCCTTTCCTGTTTGATCCTGGCAATCAGTCGAGGAAGCATCGGGAATGGTGGAAACACATAAGCCATGTTGAAGACCCAAGGGGCTGTCAGAGCATCTATCAGCACCGCTCCCGGGTCCCTGGACCTGGATCCGTAACAAGGAAGCTTGGCGTTCTGGCCAGACGCCATGAGATCCAGTTCTGGTTTGCCCCAACGATGGACCAGTTGAGTAAACACCTCCAGATGGAGTTCCCACTCCCCCGGATGAAAAGTCTGACGACTTAGAAAATCCGCCTCCCAGTTCTGTACGCCTGGGATGTGGATCGCTGACAGGTGGCAAGAGTGAGACTCCGCCCAGCGAATTATCTTTGAGACTTCTAACATCGCTAGGGAACTCCTGGTTCCCCCTTGATGGTTGATGTGAACCACAGTCGTGATGTTGTCCGACTGGAATCTGATGAACCTCAGTGTTGCTAACTGAGGCCAAGCTAGAAGAGCATTGAATATAGCTCTTAACTCTAGAATATTTATTGGGAGGAGTTTCTCCTCCTGAGTCCAAAATCCCTGAGCCTTCAGGGAGTTCCAGACTGCGCGCCAACCTAGAAGGCTGGCATCTGTTGTTACAATCGTCCATTCTGGCCTGCGAAAGGTCATACCCTTGGACAGATGGACACGAGAAAGCCACCATAGAAGAGAATCTCTGGTCTCTTGATCCAGATTTAGTAGGGGGGACAAATCTGAATAATCCCCATTCCACTGACTTAGCATGCATAATTGCAGCGGTCTGAGATGCAGGCGCGCAAATGGCACTATGTCCATTGCCGCTACCATTAAGCCGATTACTTCCATGCACTGAGCCACTGACGGGCGTGGAATGGAATGAAGGACACTGCAAGCATTTAGAAGCTTTGATAACCTGGACTCCGTCAGGTAAATTCTCATCTCTACAGAATCTATAAGAGTCCCTAGGAAAGAGACTCTTGTGAGTGGTGATAGAGAACTCTTTTCCACGTTCACCTTCCACCCACGCGACCTCAGAAATGCCAGAACCATCTCTGTATGAGACTTGGCCCTTTGAAAGCTTGATGCCTGTATCAGGATGTTGTCTAGATACGGAGCCACCGCTATGCCTCGCGGTCTTAGAACCGCCAGAAGTGAGCCCAGAACCTTTGTAAAGATTCTCGGGGCCGTAGCCAACCCGAAGGGAAGAGCTACAAACTGGTAATGCCTGTCTAGAAAGGCAAATCTTAGGTACCGATAATGATCTTTGTGAATCGGTATATGAAGGTAGGCATCCTTTAAGTCTACCGTGGTCATGTATTGACCCTCTTGGATCATGGGTAGGATGGTTCGAATAGTTTCCATTTTGAATGATGGAACTCTTAGGAATTTGTTTAAGATCTTTAGGTCCAAGATTGGTCTGAAGGTTCCCTCTTTCTTGGGAACCACAAACAGATTCGAGTAAAACCCTTGCCCTTGTTCCGTCCGCAGAACTGGGTGGATCACCCCCAATACTAAGAGGTCTTGCACACAACGTAGAAATGCCTCTTTCTTTATTTGGTTTGATGATAACCTTGAAAGATGAAATCTCCCTTGTGGAGGAGATGCTTTGAAGTCCAGAAGATATCCTTGAGATATGATATCCAATGCCCAGGGATCCTGGACATCACTTGCCCAAGCCTGGGCGAAGAGAGATAGTCTGCCCCCCACTAGATCCGTTTCCGGATAGGGGGCCCTCTCTTCATGCTGTGTTAGGGGCAGAAGAAGGCTTTCTGGCCTGCTTGCCCTTGTTCCAGGACTGGTTAGTTTTCCAGCCCTGTCTGTAACGAGCAACAGGTCCTTCCTGTTTTGGAGCGGAGGAAGTTGATGCTGCTCCTGCCTTGAAATTACGAAAGGCACGAAAATTAGACTGTTGGGCCTTTGACTTGGCCCTGTCCTGAGGAAGGGTATGACCCTTACACCCCCAGTAATGTCAGCAATAATTTCTTTCAAGCCGGGCCCGAATAAGGTCTGCCCTTTGAAAGGAATATTAAGCAATTTATTTTTAGAAGTCACGTCAGCTGACCAGGATTTAAGCCATAGTGCTCTGCGCGCCTGGATGGCGAATCCGGAGTTCTTAGCCGTTAGTTTGGTTAAATGTACAACGGCATCAGAAACAAATGCATTAGCTAGCTTAAGTGCTTTAAGCTTGGCCATAATCTCATCCAATGGAGCTGTGCGAATAGCCTCTTCCAAAGACTCAAACCAGAATGCCGCAGCCGCAGTGACAGGCGCAATGCATGCAAGGGGCTGTAAGATAAAACCTTGTTGAACAAACATTTTCTTAAGGTAGCCTTCTAATTTTTTATCCATTGGATCCGAAAAAGCACAGCTATCCTCCACCGGGATAGTGGTACGCTTAGCTAAAGTAGAAACTGCTCCCTCCACCTTAGGGACCGACCGTCTGCCATAAGTCTCGTGTGGTGGCGTCTATCGGGAACATTTTTCTAAACATTGGAGGTGGGGAAAAAGGCACACCGGGTCTATCCCACTCCTTGCTAATAATTTCTGTAAGCCTTTTAGGTATAGGAAAAACGTCAGTACACACCGGTACCGCAAAGTATCTATCCAACCTACATACTTTCTCTGGAATTGCAACTGCTAATACCTCCCCTAGCAATACGCGGAGGTTCTCAAGCTTAAATTTAAAATTAGAAATCTCTGAATCCGGTCTCCCTGGATCAGATCCGTGACCCACAGAATGAAGCTCTCCGTCCTCATGTTCTGCAAATTGTGACGCAGTATCAGACATGGCTCTCACATCATCAGCGCGCTCTGTCCTTAACCCAGAGCTATCGCGCTTGCCTCTTAATTCAGGCAATTTAGATAATACCTCTGTCATAACAGCAGCCATGCCTTGCCACAATATCACGCGCCCCCTGAGCGGGAGGCGAAGGTACTGACATGTGAGGAGAGTTAGTCGGCATAACTTCCCCCTCGTTGTCTGGTGATAATTTCTTTACAGATATAGATTGACTTTTATTCAAAGTGACATCAATACAATTAGTACACATATTTCTGTGGGGCTCCACATTGGCCTTCAAACATAGTGAACAAGCAGATTCATCTGTGTCAGACATGTTTAAACAGACTCGCAATGAGACTAGCAAGCTTGGAAAAACCTTTCAAGTAAATTTACAAGCAATATAAAAACGCTACTGCGCCTTTAAGAAGCACAAAAAAACGTCACAGTTGAAATAAAGAACCAAATGAGTTATAGCAACCAAATCTTCACAGTAAATGTATTAAGTTAGAAGAGTATTGCACCCACTAGCAAATGGATGGTTAACCCCTTAATACCCAAAAACGGATAATCAAATGAACAATTAACGTTTTTTATCACAGTCAAACACACTGTCACAGGTCTGCTGTGACTGATTACCTCCCTCAAAATGACTTTTCAAGACCCTTGAGCTCTCTAGAGACGTCCTGGATCAAGGAGGAAGGAGCAGGAAGACTGAAACTGAATTTTTACTGCGCAAAAAAAGCGCTAAAATAGGCTCCTCCCACTCCTATTACAACAGTGGGAAACCTCAGTTAATCGTTTCTATATAGAAATAAACAGCCATGTGGAAAATTTCATGCCCCAAAAGATTTATCACCAAAGTACCTCACAAAAAACGAATAACATGCCAGTAAACGTTTTAAACATACACTTTAAAAGTTTGATAGTGTTATTAATAAGCCTGCTACCAGTCGCTTCTACTGCAGTTAAGGCTTATACAATACTTCGGTGTTAACAGTATTTTCTTAGTCAATTCCATTCCTTAGAAAATTACTTATTGTACATACATTCATCAGCCTGATACCAGTCACCGCTGCATTTAAGGCTGTACTTACATTACATCGGTATCAGCAGTATTTTCTTAGTCAATTCCATTCCTTAGAAAAATAATTTACTGCACATACCTCGTTTGCAGGATTCCCCGCATGCTATTCCCTTTCTGAAAGTTACCCCACTCCTCAGAATGTGCGAGAACAGCCAGTGGATCTTAGTTACTTCCGCTAAGATCATAGAAAACGCAGGCAGATTCTTCTTCTAAATACTGCCTGAGAGCAAACAGCACACTCCGGTGCCATTTAAAATAAACTTTTGATTGAAGAAATAAACTAAGTATAAAACACCACAGACCTCTCACAACGACCTATCTAGTTGAGTTGCAAGAGAATGACTGGATATGACATGTGAGGGGAGGAGCTATGTAGCAGCTCTGCTTGGGTGATCCTCTTGCAACTTCCTGTTGGGAAGGAGATATAATCCCATAAGTAATGGATGACCCGTGGACTGAATACACTTAAAAAAAAAAAAAGCTGAATTTCTCTTGTTAAGTAAACCTCAGGCACCTTTTTCACCCTTGTGTTTCTTCTTTTTCCATTTTCCTCAGATGGATTACTGGGGATTGGTAAGGGAAGTTACACTTAACAGCTTTGCTAGGGTGCTCTTTGACTCCCCCTGCTGGCCAGGAGTTGAATATCCCACTAGTAATTGGAATGATGTTATGGACCCTCCATGTCCGAAAAGAAAGAAATTTATCAGGTAAGCATACATTTTGTTTTTTCATCTTCATTCTCAAAATAAACCTAACCTTCCTATCCTTACATTTATTTATTTGCTACTGTACTTATTTGACATTTCATTCAACCACCGTAACAAACCATTACTAATTCTTACAACTCCTTTATCCGATCATCATTCTACTCTTACAAACTCGTACTAAAACCTTAACCTACTAAACCTTGTACTACTAATCACGCTAGGACATTACTTATAATTTTCCTAACTGTGAATACAAGTTGTATGAAAGTGATATGAATGTGTTGTATCTAGTAGAGATATTGCCGATTGGGCTTGTGAGTGTGTGGTTGTTGGTTGACAGCAATACCATGGTGTTACTGACACTACAAAAGTAAAACCACATTGCGATAATTCAACCAATGAGAAGTATGTGTGGAATGGAAAAGTAAATGAGTGTGTATTTGTTTTTTTGTTATCATTTGTAACCTGTACTTATTTTATTAACAAAAACACTGGAACCAGGTGCACACTGCAAATTCACTCAGATCCTGCTAACTCATATTGGGGGTGTGTGAAGGTGCCTGCCTGATAGCAAATGCATAGAAGATGTAACAGAGTTCCACCTCATATGTTCAGATGGAAAAATGTCAATGCCTGTCCTTGAGAGAATCCTAGAATAAATAAAAGCATGGATTCTCAATGGGGTTGGGTGCCACTTCCAATCTGTCCAGTGCAGAACTGTTGGGCGCTTTGTCAAGGAGTCTGGAGAGACCACGGCACTATGAATTGAATGCACGTTAGTGGGGGGTTTTTTTTTGTCCTCCAATTATACCATGATGCCAGTTTGCATATTTTAATGGAAACGTCATAAGAGGGATTTCCAGGCAGTAAGAAAGTATAACTACTGCTTCAGAGGAATGAAAATAAATTTAATATTTCAGCTGTACCAGCTATTACCACCCATGAACTTCAGCTTTTTCATAAAGGTGTGTGTACTGCACAAACAATAACATCCTTATTTCCTTTTTCATCATAGGTTTGGGTGAAAAAGATGAGGCGCTCAACATTAAAGCTTGTCCTCTGTCCTGGCTGCCTGCTTAGTTACTGTACTTTTAAGTTATTTTTTTTTTAATTTTACCAAAAATGTAGTGCATAAAAATCATATAAACTGAATGTATGCTTACCTGAAATCTATTCGACACTGAGTCCACAGATCATCATCAATTACTGTTGGGAATATCACTCCTGGCCAGCAAGAGGAGGCAAAGAGCACCACAGCAAAGCTGTTAAGTATCACTTCCCTTCCCATAAACCCCAGTCATTCGACTGAAGGAAAAGGAGAGAAAGGAAAAAAAGGAAAAGGAGAGAAAGGAAAAAAAAGAAAAGAAAATAACAGAAGGTGTAGGGGTGCCTGAGGTTTATATAACTGTCTGAAAAACAGGCCAGACCGTGGACTCACCATATCAAGAAAGAGAAATCAGGTAAGCATAAATTTAGTTTTCTTTCTAATGACACAGTGAGTCCACAGATCAATTACTGTTGGAAATCAATACCCAAGCTAGAGGACACTGATAAGGGAGGGACAAGATAGGTAACCTAAACAGAAGGCACCACCACTCAAAGAACCTTTCTCCCAAAGGAAGCCTCAGCCGAAACCAAATATATATATTTAAAAAAAAATTAAATTCGGAAAAATTAAAGTAAAGAGGACCAAGTTGCATTCTTGCCACTCTGCTTCTTGGCTTTTCAAGAATGAAGCTTCTGTGAAACAGACAGCCCTAGTGAAAAGAGCAGTAATTCTCTCAAGAGGTTGCTGTCCAGCAGTCTCCTAACCAAACAATTATACTTCCAACCAAAGGGAGAGAAGTAGCTGTCCCAAAGAAAAACAGAAAACTGGCGAAAAATCCTTAGTCACCTGTAGAAAGAAATTAAGAACACCAACATCCAAGTTGTGCCATCAACGTTTCTTATTATAAGGATTAGGACAAAGGGCAGGAACAACAATTTCCTAAATAATGTTCCCATCTGAAACAACATAGGAAGAAAACCTAACTTAGTACGAAGAACCACCTTATTGGCAAGATAAGACAAATCGAATCACACTGTCAAGCTGAGAGTTCCAAGACGCTCCAAGCAGAAAAGATAGCCTTCCGATGATAACCCTAATATCTATGGAAGGTACCGGAAAACTTGAAGAAAAAGATTAAGGCTCCTAAGGGAACAATCGACTTAGACAGGCCTGATTCTGACCAGGCCTGACAAAGGATTGCATAGCTAGCACATCCGCCAGACGCTTATGTAGCAAAATAGACAATGCAGAATCTGACCCATCAGGGTACTGACTGACAAACCCATCTCCAGGCATCCTAGAGACAGAACCAAATTCTAGGAATCCTGACTCCACTCCAAGAGCAACCCTTGGATTCACACCAACAACACCATATTCTACGGCAATCCTCCAGAACAGGCATGCAACCCTAAGTCGTGGTCCCAATGACTGACTAAGAAACCCCACGCTAAAACAAAACCAAGCGTTCAATCTCCAAGCAGGCAGCATCAGAGAAACTAGATTTAGATGAATAAAGGGACCCTCACTCAGAAGGTCCTTCCTCAGGTACCATCACCAAAGTGGAGAGATGACATAAGATGGCCTGCATACCAGATCCTGCGAGGCCACACAGAGGCTATTAGAATCCACTGCTGCTCTCTCCTATTGAATACAAGCAATGGCTTGTGGAAGGAAAACAAACAGAAAACAGTTATGCCAGACTGTAATCCAAGAAAAAACACACCAGAAGATCAGGATGTCAGTGGATAACTTGACTGAATCATACCTTGGAAACTTGGCATTCTGTCGAAATGCCCTCAGAATGCAACTCCGGACCCCCCATCGAAGAATCTTCTGGAGGAAGTACGATTGCCAAGAAGCCACTCCTGGGAAGAGGACGACACAGAAAATGTGAGCTTTCGCCCACTGAACAATGCAAGTCACCTCCTATATGGCTAAGGAACCCAGAGTTCCTCCCTGCTGGACAATATCTCAATGGTTTATATCAACCAACTGGAACGGAGACCAAGCCATCAGCGCATTGCAAATCACTCTACTCCAGATGTTAGAGGAGAGCAGACACTTCCGAGTCCATAATCTTAAGACCCAGACAGCTTACCAGCCCTGCAGGTTGGCATCTGTGGTCACATCACCCAGGAATCTCTCCAGAAGCACGCGCCCCGAGATAGATATTCCTGGAAAAAAAATACTAGGGAGAGTGACAACTGATCTAGATCTATCCTATGAGACAGAACTGAAGTTTCTCATTATATGGAAAAAAGCAAAAAGGAATGATGTCTATGGGAACCATTAGACCGATCCCCTCCAAAATCGAATCACTGAAAAGTGAAGGAAAATCAGCTGCAGCTAGATCCGAACTCCCAACCTACTGGTTGCAAAGGGCTAAGCTGTCTACTGGATATCTAGAGCTTGCTTTTGGCTGGACAGTAGACTGCAGAGAGGAAAAGGAATAAATGCTAAATATCTGACCTCTGTTAGGAAAATTCTTCTAGATACAGAGACTATAAAAGTCCAATAAACCCCCCATGAAGATGGAACAAGGGAACCCTTCTCCAGATTCATTTCTCATCCATGGGAAAATAGATTGGACAAAATCTCTTGAAGAAGAGATAATTCGAAGGAAGGATGAAACCTGAACCATATATAGCCCAGAAAGGCACCCTTATACTACCCCAGGACCTAAAAGTGTTTCGGCTGATGAAACTCAGAGAAAATCCCGAAACATGGGAAATAAATTTACAAGCCAGGTGGCCCTTGAAGAGGGGGTACCTGTCACACCCAAGGATTGAACCTGGGACCACAGCTTTCCAGGCTGTTTCTTTAGCTATCCTTGCAACTGTCCAAACACACATCCCTCAAGTCTATGTTCTTAGGAACAGACCACCCAGAACCAAAAAAGAATGGATATCTTTGAAGGTCAGCACCAGAGAAACTTAAGGTAAACACCCAGATCTCGTTCCCAGAAAGAAACGTCCTGAACCCTGTTGAAGGAATGTTTCTCATCGTACCCAATGTAAGATTTGCACCTGGGGGTGGATTCAAACCCTTGACCTTTTGCTTACAAAGCTGACATGATAACCATAGGGCTACATTAGAAGCACAATGGTTGGATTGCAGATACTCTAGAAGGAGAAATCTGCCCCTGGGAAATCCAAGAAGGGTCTAAAAGACAAGACTCACCCTGCAGAAAGATGAAAAAGGAACATTTTCCTTGACGAGTGAAAGAAAAACTTTTTTCACCCGCAAAGTCAGAGGAAAAAACCATCAGGCCAGGTCCAAACAAGGGCTCCTCAAAAAGCAAAAAACCCCAAAAGCGTGGATTTGGAAGAAAACTAAATATTGAATCTGCCACTGCAGAACTATAAAGCCTAGTCTGTACCATTAAGGCACATGTAGGCCTCTCAGCTGAACAGCTGCAAAGCCCGGTGAGCTATGACAGCAAGTCTAATGATGCATTGTTCTAAAAGAACAAAAAAAAACCTCCAGCTTCTTATCTTCTACTTAGGGTACCATGCATTTCAATGGAGTCAGCAACAGAAAAAAAAAAAAAAAAAAAAAACTATAAAAGGTCGGGAAACGGGTATCCCTAGCTTCTACACCTGTGCCATTTTTCTAGAAACTTCTCAAAAGAACATAGAAATGACCAAGTTTACAAAACTTCCAAGGGTTGACTAGCTAGCTATTATCTAAAACCTCCTAAAACAGTACACAAGGTGTGCAAGCATACATCTGAAGGAGATGACTTCAGTATCAGATGAAGGAATTACAGTCCAAATCTGAGAATTCACCCTCAAAATACCGGCAAATCCCCCTCACCAGACTTAGGAAAGGGAACAGCCTGAGTAGTAGAATGTGGAACAGAACCTTACCATCTGGATCTTTAAATGTCCTCTTACGTTTTCCCAGTAGGAAAGAAAAACCCGGAAAAAATAAACTGCAGATACCGCTGAGGATACCTGAGCTGTAAAATCTGCCAGCAATTATACTTTACCAGGAGATTTAGAGGAACCGCAGGGCACTGCATGTGATGCCATCGAGGCATGGGACAAAAAAGGAGAGCGGTGGCATTGCCTAAACATCTTGGGAGACAATGGCTCAAATCAAAACATTTAAACTTTAATTCCTAAACGAGAAACAAAAAAGTTAAAGTGAAGGTAAAGTTTAGCTTTTTTGTAAGCTGTATTATGTTACCCATGTACTATATAGTAAGATCGCTAACTTTTTATAACATAAGTATATATATCAAAGTATAAGAAACAGTTTATGTTTTCGGCCGGTCTTAGCTCCTCCCTCCATGTATTTCCTGGTTTCTCACTGTATTACATACAGAGCGGTCCCACCCGCTCTATACGTACTGGAAAAGCGCGTTCACGATTTAGGGGCAACTTGCGCATTCGCACGCCTCGCCGTACATTCGAATTGCGCCCGCGTGACTAATCATTTGTGACCTAAAGCACAGGCGTCAAATTGCTTGGAAGTAGACTACGTTCTGAAGATTTCAACTTATAAGGATGAATTGCGCATGCGCTAATCAGGAACGAGCACGGCTTGGAAGGGAGAGGAACTTAGAATAGCCAGCGCATGCGGAGAACTTCTCTAAAATGTGACGTCAAATGACGGCCGCCTAACGGCCAGACCTATTATTGGCTAATGGAACAACATGACCGGACTGCAAAAAAAACAAACAACGGGCTGTTTAGATAACGACTAAAATTGTATAGAAAACCGGGGATAACTAGGTAAATATTTCAAAATAACAAAACTGATGACAAAGTACAGATAAAATTATATTTAAACAGGAGCGTTGTAGCTAAAGGTGTTGGTGGATGTGAAACAAATCTCAAATTTATGAATAGAACAAGTGATAAAATTACAAAAAATACGTGTTAAAACATCAATATTGATAAAAATTGATAAAAATATTGGGATAGTGACAAAAACTTAGTGATAAGGTTATTCGTGCATATTGTGAATAATCAAAAAAAGGGCTTTATGAAGCAAAATAAACTGAAATAAACAGTGACAAGTAAAGTGTAGTTTAGCAAGGCTCTGCCTAAAAATATTTAATACAACATATGCAAATACAGAATAAAAACACAATATACTAAAAACGGACGTCTCCGTATATAACAAAATATGCCAATACACCGACAATGTCAAAATGTATCTCCTTATAGCCAGAAACGGGATAAAACAGTCCAGGTAGAAGTTAATATGTGGATAGATGATGCAGGCTTACCCCCAAACAATTGCGGCTCTCGTTGAAGGAAAAGAGAAAATTACCGCCGTAGCGGAAGTGACGTCACTTATAGGGGTGCTGGCCTGACTGAGCACTCCGATTGGTTCCTGTTACGATCGCTCTCAGGTTTAGGCTTCTTAGCACAGTGGCAAGGTATCCGCTCTTTATGTTATTGTACATAGTAGGAAAATGCATAGTTAAGCCACCCCATCATGTTTGTTGAAGGGACATGAAACCCAAAAATGTTCTCTCATTATTCTGATACAGCGTGTAATTTTCCAATTTACTTCTATTATCTAATTTGCTTCTTTCTCTTGGTATCCTTTGTTGAAAAGGATATCTAGATAGGCCTAGGAGCTTGGAGTTAGCTGCTGATTGGTGGCTGAAATCATATGCCTCTTGTCATTGGTTTACATATGTGTTCAGCTAGTTCCCAGTAGTGCATTGCTGCCCTTCAATAAAAGATAAGCAAGAGTTTCGAGCAAAATTAACCCTTTGGCTGCTAAGCCATTTCCCACCTGGGTGCTAATATTTTATTTAAATTTTTTTATTTTTGAAAACTTGTTAATTTTAATTTTTTTTTTTTACAGACCCCCAAGATTCCTGAGATACAGGCTAAGCAGCATGCCCCCTCCTCCTATACTTAACATTGTTAAGTATAAATAAAGTTTTGCGGTAACGTCATCACGTTATTGTGCGTGACGTCACAGCACATCACGTGAAGCCCCGGGGATGCCTGTCACTCTACAGGCACGATCGCCAGGGTAGGAGCAGTAAGGAGCCCCCAGATCTCCCTCAAGGTGGGAGAGTGCTCATGACGGCTGAGCCGTCATTCGCACCAGAGTGAGAATCTGACGGCTCAGAGCCGTCATTAGCACGCAAAGGGTTAATACAAGTCAATTTGAACGTTATTTAAAACATGTTCTCTCTGCATCAGAAAAGGCATTTTTGGGGATTTAATGTCCCTTTAAACACCTTCTACTATTAGTAAAATGTTTAGTTAAAATTTGGAGACTGGGACAAATGTAGAATGAAAGAAAAAAAAAGTGCAATATATGGTGCAAAACTCAGGGGAAGAAAAAAATAAACAAAACAAGTTTACTTTTTATACTGCAATAACTCCATATTCCAGCAATAGGTGTATTTTCCTTCTTTATTTAGGCTCATACTAGATTTTACAAGCTGGTGAACACTGGTAAATTTATTCTCCCACAGAACACCACACATTCCCAAGACAGTATAAATATATGGTTGAGCTAACATCAATACATCACCATTTTTATCAAATACATAAAACAAAATCAAGTATTCAAATATTAAGTTACACAGCTCATAGGGCATACAAAATATTAGACATGGACTTCTGCCGCGATGTGAGCAGAATCTCAGATAGGGAAATAAGGAACGGGTAGTAAACAACTCTAAATGCACAGTAAAAGAAATTACAAGTTCAGAATTTTTATGTTAAGAATTAGCTACATTAAAGCAAATAAGTTTTAAAAATATTTCACAGAAAAAAGGGCATATTCTACACTTCCTGCACAAGACAAAGGCAACATTTTACTAGAAAAAAATACACTATATCAGGTCCTCCATATCAAGATGCACCAAGCGGTACAGACATGAATTCAAACAGTAAGGCTTTGTCTGTAAAGTTGTACAATATGATGTGCTTCTATACAACAGTTGATAATGCTTTACCTAGATAGATATGGTGCCAAATTTACACCATGTAAGGTCTGAGAATCTGGCAATGCACATTTTTTAGCACAAAGGAAGCCAAATATATAATGGCAGTGGCATACACTAAACTGTACAAAAACCTGATACTGCTGCATCTGTGGGAGAAGATGTAAACAGCTAGCCAACCTGTTAAACTGCAGGGCTTTAGAGGGTTAAATGTAAAAAGTTGTTAGAATTATCAGGCATTGTAGTGTATGAAAAACAAAACACATTGTGCTGGGTATTTTGGCATTAGATTCTCTATGACTAGCCTATATGCTTAAAAAAAAAAAAAAAAAAAAAAAAAAAAAAAAAAGTGGATTAGATTACTATTACATGATTAGACTAACTAGTTAGCATGGAGATAGAGATCAAGAAAAGAAATAAGGAAGCCCAATTGCATTAGCATTGAAGCAGTTTTATTACTGCCAGGGCTGTGACCTACACATGTTCATACTCGTCAGGTTTTTATTTGACCTATGCAATACGTTGGCTTCTACAACAGCCATGGCCTACATTTTCCTGCAGGCATCTACACTGGTTTACTGAATGCAACAGTTGTTTCTGTGACCATTTGAATCTTTAAAACGTAAACGCATCTTTGGACGATATTTTTCTAAGTACAGTAGCTGCTTGCTGTTAAATGCTCCTCTGCGCTTCCTGTAAGATGGAAAAAAAAAATATAGTTTAGGTATATACTTAGAGCTTGCTCCTTCTAGTGTGCAATATAGAAAATACCTAAAACATTTTAGATTAAAAAGCTTTGTTAAGCGAGCATGTGTTTGTTTTTTCTTAAAGGGCTGACCAAACAACATTCAATACAACACTTGTGTTAAAATCAGTCCATCACAACAACCCAAAAGATCAGAGCACTTAAAGGGACACTTAACACCTGCTTAAGATTTTCTGAACCAACTTTCCGAGGAATCAAAATAAACTAATACACTGTTCTTAATGCTGTATGTTCATCTTACTAGAAACTTTTCATGAAGACTCCTATTTTCTATGCTTATCCCCAGCTTGTGTTTTCCTATGTAGGGTGCCATCTTGTAACGCACGTTTCAGGCACTGCAGTCACGTGACACGTGTGCACGGCAGCTTCTCTCACTGATGTTATAGAAGGCAGGCAAATAGACAATGCTAATTCACTGTAATGCAAAGCGTGCATTAGTGTATGAGGACAAAGATCTATTTTATATTTGTAATACAGTAATTGCATCTTCTTTTAGCAAACATTTATCAAACGTTTTATGTACTGAACATACCCACAGTCTGTGTGTTTCACTGTTAACTAAGTTGAGTTTCAATCGCCCGCCCGATGTTCAGAGGCAGAGGGGGAAAGTCTAGAAGCAGTTTTTTTTTTAAACTGTTATACAGTTCTCTGCAACATCTGAGGAGAATTTTGTCTGTGTTCCAGGAATCTACTTTTGTTTTCATAATCATATTGTAATTATCCAACAGCACAACACTTTTTATATAGCATAAAAAGTATATATATATATATATATATATATATATATATATATATATAGCATAAAAAGTGTGGTGCTGTTGGATAATTAAAATATCATGGTGAAAACAAAAGTAAATTCCTGGAACAAACAAAAGTAAATTCCTGGAACACAGAGAAATTTCTCCTTAGATATAGCAGAGAACTGAATAATAGCGAGTTAAAAAAAACATAATTTATGTAAGAACTTACCTGATAAATTCATTTCTTTCATATTAGCAAGAGTCCATGAGCTAGTGACGTATGGGATATACATTCCTACCAGGAGGGGCAAAGTTTCCCAAACCTCAAAATGCCTATAAATACACCCCTCACCACACCCACAATTCAGTTTAGTGAATAGCCAAGAAGTGGGGTGATAAAAAAGTGCGAAAGCATATAAAATAAGGAATTGGAATAATTGTGCTTTATACAAAAATCATAACCACCACAAAAAAAGGGCGGGCCTCATGGACTCTTGCTAATATGAAAGAAATGAATTTATCAGGTAAGTTCTTACATAAATTATGTTTTCTTTCATGTAATTAGCAAGAGTCCATGAGCTAGTGACGTATGGGATAATGACTACCCAAGATGTGGATCTTTCCACACAAGAGTCACTAGAGAGGGAGGGATAAAATAAAGACAGCCAAAGAAATGAATTGTGGGTGTGGTGAGGGGTGTATTTATAGGCATTTTGAGGTTTGGGAAACTTTGCCCCTCCTGGTAGGAATGTATATCCCATACGTCACTAGCTCATGGACTCTTGCTAATTACATGAAAGAAAACTGCTTCTAGACTTTCCCCCTCCCCTCTGCCACTGAACATCGGGCTGGCAATTAAAACTGAACTTAGTTATAGCAGCGAACAGTGAAACAGACTGTCAATCTGTTCAGTACATAGAATGTTTAAAATAGGCTTGATAAAAGATGCAATTACTGTATTACAAATATAAAATAGATCTTTGTCATCATACACTAATGCACGCTTTGCATTACAGTTAATTAGCATTGACAATTTGCCTGCCTTCTATATCAGTGAGACAAGCTGCCGTGCGCATCACATGACTTAGGTGCACACGTTACAAGATGGCACCCTACATAGGAAAAAGCTATGTATAAGCATAGAAAATATGAAGAGTTTTCATGAAGAGTTTGTAGTAAGATGAACATACAGCATTGAGAACAGTATTAGTTTGCTTTGATTTCTCAGAAAAAGTTTAAAACATTTTCAGCAGGTGTTAAGTGTCCCTTTAAAGATGGTGACACTGTAAGCATGTTAATATTTTTTGCATGAGGGAAACTTTCTGCATAGACTGCCTATGTAATAAATAAGGAGCTGCAGACACTGGAAAAACACAATTTATGCTTACCTGATAAATTTATTTCTCTTGTGGTGTATCCAGTCCACGGATCATCCATTACTTGTGGGATATTCTCATTCCCAACAGGAAGTTGCAAGAGGACACCCACAGCAGAGCTGCTATATAGCTCCTCCCCTAACTGCCATATCCAGTCATTCGACCGAAAACAAGCCGAGAAAGGAGAAACCATAGGGTGCAGTGGTGACTAGTTTAAATTTAAAAATAACCTGCCTTAAAATGACAGGGCGGGCCGTGGACTGGATACACCACAAGAGAAAGAAATTTATCAGGTAAGCATAAATTGTGTTCTCTTGTAAGGTGTATCCAGTCCACGGATCATCCATTACTTGTGGGATACCAATACCAAAGCTAAAGTACACGGATGAAGGGAGGGACAAGGCAGGTACTTAAACGGAAGGTACCACTGCCTGTAAAACCTCTCTCCCAAAAATAGCCTCCGAAGAAGCAAAAGTATCAAATTTGTAGAATTTTGAAAAGGTATGAAGCGAAGACCAAGTCGCCGCCTTGCAAATCTGTTCAACAGAAGCCTCATTTTTAAAGGCCCAAGTGGAAGCCACAGCTCTAGTAGAATGAGCTGTAATCCTTTCAGGAGGCTGCTGTCCAGCAGTCTCATAGGCTAAGCGGATTATACTTCGTAGCCAAAAAGAAAGAGGTTGCCGAAGCCTTCTGACCTCTCCTCTGTCCAGAGTAGGTAAACAAAGCAGATGTTTGACGGAAATCTTTAGTAGCTTGTAAGTAAAAAACTATAAAGCACAAACCACGTCCAGATTGTGTAAGACGTTACTTCTTTGAAGAAGGATTAGGACACAAGGATGGAACAACAATCTCTTGATTGATATTCTTGTTAGATACCACCTTAGGTAAAAACTCAGGTTTGGTATGTAGGACTAACTTATCCGTATGGAAAATCAGATAAGGAGAATCACATTGTAAGGCAGATAACTCGGAGACTCTGCGAGTCGAGGAAATAGCTACCAAAAAAAGAACTTTCCAAGATAAAAGTTTGATATCTATGGAATGAAGAGGTTCAAACGGAACTCCTTGAAGAACCTTAAGAACCAAATTTAAGCTCCATGGCGTAGCAACAGGTTTAAACACAGGCTTGATTCTAACTAAAGCCTGACAAAATGCCTGAAGGTCTGGAACATCTGCCAGACGCTTGTGCAAAAGAATAGACAGAGCAGAAATCTGTCCCTTTAAGGAACTAAGAAGAAACAGGGATCGCAACAGTGGTATAAATGATGACCGGGAGAGATTTGCAAGTAAAATAGTTATTTCATATCCAAAGCGTACACATAATGACAGGCACAGCAAACAAACCCCGCTGAAGCGTTTCCCGCTTCACAAGCGGTTCATCAGAGCTGGGAGAACAAGTGTTACAAGCAGCTGTTAAATCTCAGGTAACACAGTTGAATAGCCAATAAGCAAACACTGGTCTCACCTTCGACTTAACCTTTCACACTCCATGAGCTTACAAGTTTTAACTGACTATAAGAGTAACAAAAGAATGTCACAAATTCTCTATATACATTACACAATAACAATACATGTTAAAACTGAATAAAGCACTTATCCTAAAAATGAATTTAATCAAAGTTTAGAAAAACGGAACCCTAAAGCTAAGATGTTATGTCACTGCTATTGCAATAAAGTAACAAATCTCCACACATATGTAGCCATATTAGTATAAAAGTCAAATGCAAACATTATTATATTACGGCAATCATGGGGATAAGTTACAATGGAACAACTTAACAAAGAGTAATACACTGTAATACATTAAGAAATTGTGGGACTATAAGAAGTGTATAAATGGAAAAATAATGTATACGATATAATTATACAAACCAGATATAGGACATTAAAAACTCAAGCATCAATAAACAATTTAATGTCACTTATTTTGTTGATCCCTAGTGGGGAACCTGTTTTAAGAGTGTAGATCCAATAAATTTCACTTTTACCAAGAGCCTTATATCTGTCCCCACCTCTAGTATTCATTTTAACCTGTTCAATACCTTGAAACCGGAAATACCTGAATTTATCAACATGTTCAAAAAAGTGTTTAGCCACTGGAGTTTTTGGTACCTCAGCCTCTAAGGACAAAAGATGTTCCCTAATCCTGTCCTTTAGGCCCCTAGAGGTGAGACCCACATATTGAAAATTACAGTGTAAACAGGTGATAAGGTAAACAACAAAATTGGAGTTACAATTAATACGTCCCCTGATGTTATATGTTTTATTGGTGTTTGTTGAATGGAAAGTGTCTCCAACCAAAGCAAAATCGCAACTCTTACATGGCCTCACACCACATTTATAGAAGCCACATTTTTTAGAAAGCCAATTTCCAGGTACTATTGTAGTTTTAACATTGGTGTGAGTGTTAAAGTTCTTATTGATTTTATCTCCTATAGTGTCTGATCTGTAGGAGATAAACTTACAATTTTTTGATAATGACTTGAGATCTTCATTTCCAAAAGAGGTAACCTTTTCTTAATGATGTTACATATGGCATCATATTGATTGCTGAATTTTGTTATAAAGTTAACACCACTGTTACGCTGACTCCCAGCATTATTTCTTGGTTTATGTTTATCCCTAAGTAATTTATTTCTGTCAAATCCAGAAACTAAAGTAGCTATTTCCTTTAAGTCACCTGGATTGTAGCCTCTGTCTACCAACCGTGAAATCAGATCTCTGGCATGTTTCCAATACATATCCAATGAGCTACAGTTACGCATCAGCCTAATAAATTGTCCCTTAGGGATCCCCTTCTTCAGATGTTTAGGATGTGATGAATCAGCTCTGAGGATGGTATTCCCAGAGGTCTCTTTTCTATAGACTTCAGTGACAATAGATTCATCTTTATGTCCTATAAGAACATCCAAGTAGGGTATACTGTCACCAGAAACATAGGTGAAACTGAGGTTGTTATTTATATTAAGATTATCAACAAAATTCTTTAGATTATTCATCTCACCTCCCCAAATTAACAAAATATCATCGATATATCTGGTATATAACTTAATATCATCTTTAAAGAGGTTTTCATTGCCAAAGATCTTCCTGGTTTCAAAATCTGCTAAATATAAGTTGGCATACGAGGGGGCAAATTTTGCCCCCATCGCTGTCCCTCTGAGTTGCAGATAAAACTCACCATTGTACATGAAATAGTTATGATGTAGGAGAAATGATATAGCCTCTAATAGAAAATCTATTAGTCTATCATCATACCCAGAGTACCTGACAAGCATCCTTTTTATAGCACTCAATCCCTGTTCATGCGGTATGCATGAATATAAAGAAACTGCATCTATTGTGGAGAAAACATAACCTTCTTTCCATTCAAATTGCTGTATGGACCTAAGTAGATGTTTAGTGTCTCTCAGGAAACCAGGCAGCGATTGAACTATTGGCTGTAGCTGCGCATCTACCCATTGGCCTAGTCTTTCCCCCAGCCAATAGTTCAATCGCTGCCTGGTTTCCTGAGAGACTGTGTGAAAGCTGTGTGAAAGGTCTCGACGTCACATATGACGCCGGAAATGACGACGTTGCGTCAACAACGTAATTTCCCGCGCCAAAAAGGACGCAATAAAGTCTAACATTTGACGCACCCACGGGCCTAATACCCGCAAATGCAAAAAGTAGTCAAAATTGAAAAAGACTAAACCCCAGGTAAGAAATAAATTTCTTAAATTGTTTATATTCCCAAATATGAAACTGACAGTTTGCAGAAGGAAATACATGAACCTGACTCATGGCAAATATAAGTACAATACATATATTTAGAACTTTATATAATTTGCATAAAGTGCCAAACCATAGCTGAGAGTGTCTTAATAAAAACATACATACCAAAAGACACCCATCCACATATAGCAGATAGCCAAACCAGTACTAAAACAGTTCTTTAGTAGAGGTAATGGTAAATTTGAGAGTATATCGTTGATCTGAAAAGGGAGGTAGGAGATGAATCTCTACGACCGATAACAGAGAACCCATGAAAAAGACCCGTTAGGGAAAACATCGTATTCAATAGGTGAAAATGCCTTCACGTCCCTCTGACATTCGCTGTACTCAGAGGAATCGGGCTTCAACAATGCTGAGTAGCGCATATAAACGTAGAAATCTTAGCACAAAACTTACTTCACCACCTCCATAGGAGGCAAAGTTTGTAAAACTGAATTGTGGGTGTGGTGAGGGGTGTATTTATAGGCATTTTGAGGTTTGGGAAACTTTGCCCCTCCTGGTAGGATTGTATATCCCATATGTCACTAGCTCATGGACTCTTGCCAATTACATGAAAGAAATATAAAGCTGTAGGGGAGTAGGCAAATGCATGCATTATATACAGCTAGATAATAGCGGTTCTAAGGGTTAAAAACTCCCGGTCGGCTACAATGTTAATAAAGCCGTTGGGAGTAGTAAAATGCATACATCATCGAAAGCCAGTATCATGACTCGAAATGTATATCGTTATGAGCAGGAATCTACATGCATAAGCTAAGGCTAGAAAAAACAGAATTTATGCTTACCTGATAAATTACTTTCTCCAACGGTGTGTCCGGTCCACAGCGTCATCCTTACTTGTGGGAATATCTCTTCCCCAACAGGAAATGGCAAAGAGTCCCAGCAAAGCTGGCCATATAGTCCCTCCTAGGCTCCACCCACCCCAGTCATTCGACCGACGGACAGGAGGAAAAAATAGGAGAAACCATAGGGTGTCGTGACTGTAGTTAAAGAAAATAATTCATCGGACCTGATTAAAAAACCAGGGCGGGCCGTGGACCGGACACACCGTTGGAGAAAGTAATTTATCAGGTAAGCATAAATTCTGTTTTCTCCAACATTGGTGTGTCCGGTCCACGGCATCCTTACTTGTGGGAACCAATACCAAAGCTTTAGGACACGGATGAAGGGAGGGAGCAAATCAGGTCACCTAAACGGAAGGCACCACGGCTTGCAAAACCTTTCTCCCAAAAATAGCCTCCGAAGAAGCAAAAGTATCAAATTTGTAAAATTTGGCAAAAGTGTGCAGTGAAGACCAAGTCGCTGCCTTACATATCTGATCAACAGAAGCCTCGTTCTTGAAGGCCCATGTGGAAGCTACAGCCCTAGTGGAGTGAGCTGTGATTCTTTCAGGAGGCTGCCGTCCGGCAGTCTCATAAGCCAATCGGATGATGCTTTTAAGCCAAAAGGAAAGAGAGGTAGTAGTTGCTTTTTGACCTCTCCTTTTACCAGAATAGACGACAAACAGAGAAGAAGTTTGTCTGAACTCTTGTAGCTTCTAAGTAGAACTTTAGAGCACGGACTACATCTAAATTGTGTAGCAAACGTTCTTTCTATGAAACTGGATTCGGACACAAAGAAGGTACAACTATCTCCTGATTAATATTTTTGTTGGAAACAACCTTTGGTAGAAAACCAGGCTTAGTATGCAGAACAACCTTATCTGAATGGAACACCAGATAGGGTGAAGTACACTGTAGAGCAGATAACTCAGAAACTCTTCTAGCAGAAGAAATAGCAACCAAAAAACAAAACTTTCCAAGATAACTTAATATCTATGGAATGTAAAGGTTCAAACGGAACCCCTTGAAGAACTGAAAGAACTAGATTTAAACTCCAGGGAGGAGTCAAAGGTCTGTAAACAGGCTTGATCCTGACCAAAGCCTGAACAAATGCTTGAACATCTGGCACAACTGCCAGTCGTTTGTGTAGTAGGACAGATAAAGCAGAAATCTGTCCCTTTAGAGAACTCGCAGATAATCCTTTATCCAAACCTTCTAGTAGAAAAGGAAAGAATCCTAGGAATCTTTATCTTATCCCATGGGAATCCCTTGGATTCACACCAGCAGATATATCTTTTCTATATTTTATGGTAAATCTTTCTAGTTACCGGTTTTCTGGCTTGAACCAGAGTATCTATCACGGAATCTGAAAACCCACGCTTTGATAGAATCAAGCGTTCAATCTCCAAGCCGTCAGCTGGAGGGAGACCAGATTTGGATGTTCGAATGGACCTTGAACAAGAAGGTCCTGTCTCAAAGGTAGCTTCCATGGTGGAACCGATGACATATTCACCAGGTCTGCATACCAAGTTCTGCGTGGCCACGCAGGAGCTATCAAGATCACAGAGGCCCTCTCCTGTTTGATCCTGGCTACCAGCCTGGGAATGAGAGGAAACGGTGGAAACACATAAGCTAGGGTGAAGGTCCAAGGCGCTACTAGTGCATCCACGAGTCGCCTTGGGATCCCAGGATCTGGACCCGTAGCAAGGAACCTTGAAGTTCTGACGAGACGCCATCAGATCCATATCTGGAATGCCCCATAGTTGCGTCAACTGGGCAAAGATCTCCGGGTGGGGTTCCCACTCCCCCGGATGGAATGTCTGACGACTCAAATAATCCGCTTCCCAGTTTTCCACACCTGGAATGTGGATCGCAGATAGGTGGCAGGAGTGATTCTCCGCCCATTGTATTATTTTTGTCACTTCTTTCATCGCCAGGGAACTCCTTGTTCCCCCCTGATTGAGATACGCAACAGTCGTCATGTTGTCTGACTGGAATCTTATGAATCTGGCCTTTGCTAACTGAGGCCAAGCCCTGAGAGCATTGAATATCGCTCTTAGTTCCAGAATGTTTATCGGGAGAAGAGAGACTCTTCCCGAGACCACAGTCCCTGAGCTTTCAGGGATTCCCAGACCGCGCCCCAGCCCACTAGGCTGGCGTCGGTCATGACGATGACCCACTCTGGACTGCGGTAGCTCATTCCCTGGGATAGGTGATCCTGGGTTAGCCACCAACGGAGTGAGTCTCTGGTCTTCTGATCTACTTGAATCACTGGAGACAAGTCTGTATAGTCCCCATTCCACTGTTTCAGCATGCACAGTTGTAATGGTCTTAGATGAATTTGTGCAAAAGGAACTATGTCCATTGCCGCAACCATCAAACCTACTACTTCCATGCACTGAGCTACGGAAGGACGAGGAATAGAATGAAGAACTTGACAAGCGTTTAGAAGTTTTGACTTTCTGACTTCTGTCAAGAAAATCCTCATTTCTAAGGAATCTATTGTTCCCAAGAAGGGAACTCTTGTCGACGGAGACAGGGAACTTTTTTTTCTATGTTCACCTTCCATCCGTGAGATCTGAGAAAGGCCAGAACGATGTCTGAGTGAGCCTTTGCCTTTGAAAGATACGATGCTTGTACTAGAATGTCGTCCAAGTATGGTACTACTGCAATGCCCCTTGGTCTTAGAACCGCTAGAAGGGATCCAAGTACCTTTGTGAAAATCCTTGGAGCAGTGGCTAACCCGAATGGGAGTGCCACAAACTGGTAATGTTTGTCCAGAAAGGCGAACCTTAGGAACTGATGATGTTCTTTGTGGATAGGGATATGTAGATACGCATCCTTTAGATCCACGGTAGTCATAAATTGACCTTCCTGAATTGTGGGTAGAATCGTTCGAATGGTTTCCATCTTGAACGATGGTACTCTGAGAAATTTGTTTAGGATCTTTAAATCCAGGATTGGTCTGAAAGTTCCCTCTTTTTTGGGAACTACAAACAGATTTGAGTAAAATCCCATTCCCTGTTCCGCCGTTGGAACTGGGTGTATCACCCCCATCTTTAACAGGTCTTCTACACAATGTAAGAATGCCTGTCTCATTATTTGGTTTGAGGATAAGTGAGACATATGGAACCTTCCCCTTGGGGGTAGTTCCTTGAATTCCAGAAGGTAACCCTGAGAAACTATTTCTAGCGTCCAGGGATCCTGAACATCTCTTGCCCAAGCCTGAGCAAAGAGAGAGAGTCTGCCCCCAACTAGATCCGGTCCCGGATCGGGGGCTACTCCTTCATGCTGTTTTGTTAGCAGCGGCAGGCTTCTTGGCCTGCTTACCCTTGTTCCAGCCTTGCATCGGTTTCCAGGCTGGTTTGGTCTGTGAGGTATTACCCTCTTGCTTAGAGGATGCAGAATTAGAGGCCGGTCCGTTACTGAAATTACGAAAGGAACGAAAAACAGAATTTATGTTTACCTGATAAATTACTTTCTCCAACGGTGTGTCCGGTCCACGGCGTCATCCTTACTTGTGGGATATTCTCTTCCCCAACAGGAAATGGCAAAGAGCCCAGCAAAGCTGGTCACATGATCCCTCCTAGGCTCCGCCTACCCCAGTCATTCGACCGACGTTAAGGAGGAATATTTACATAGGAGAAACCATATGGTACCGTGGTGACTGTAGTTAAAGAAAATAAATTATCAGGCCTGATTAAAAAACCAGGGCGGGCCGTGGACCGGACACACCGTTGGAGAAAGTAATTTATCAGGTAAACATATATTCTGTTTTCTCCAACATAGGTGTGTCCGGTCCACGGCGTCATCCTTACTTGTGGGAACCAATACCAAAGCTTTAGGACACGGATGAAGGGAGGGAGCAAATCAGGTCACCTAAACGGAAGGCACCACGGCTTGCAAAACCTTTCTCCCAAAAATAGCCTCAGAAGAAGCAAAAGTATCAAACTTGTAAAATTTGGTAAAAGTGTGCAGTGAAGACCAAGTCGCTGCCCTACATATCTGATCAACAGAAGCCTCGTTCTTGAAGGCCCATGTGGAAGCCACAGCCCTAGTGGAATGAGCTGTGATTCTTTCGGGAGGCTGCCGTCCGGCAGTCTCGTAAGCCAATCTGATGATGCTTTTAATCCAAAAAGAGAGAGAGGTAGAAGTTGCTTTTTGACCTCTCCTTTTACCGGAATAAACAACAAACAAGGAAGATGTTTGTCTAAAATCCTTTGTAGCATCTAAATAGAATTTTAGAGCGCGAACAACATCCAAATTGTGCAACAAACGTTCCTTCTTTGAAACTGGTTTCGGACACAGAGAAGGTACGATAATCTCCTGGTTAATGTTTTTGTTAGAAACAACTTTTGGAAGAAAACCAGGTTTAGTACGTAAGACCACCTTATCTGCATGGAACACCAGATAAGGAGGAGAACACTGCAGAGCAGATAATTCTGAAACTCTTCTGGCAGAAGAAATTGCAACTAAAAACAAAACTTTCCAAGATAATAATTTAATATCAACGGAATGCAAGGGTTCAAACGGAACCCCCTGAAGAACTGAAAGAACTAAATTGAGACTCCAAGGAGGAGTCAAAGGTTTGTAAACAGGCTTAATTCTAACCAGAGCCTGAACAAAGGCTTGAACATCTGGCACAGCAGCCAGTTTTTTGTGAAGTAACACCGACAAGGCAGAAATCTGTCCCTTCAGGGAACTTGCAGATAATCCTTTTTCCAATCCTTCTTGAAGGAAGGATAGAATCCTAGGAATCTTAACCTTGTCCCAAGGGAATCCTTTAGATTCACACCAACAGATATATTTTTTTCCAAATTTTGTGGTAAATCTTTCTAGTTACAGGCTTTCTGGCCTGAACAAGAGTATCGATAACAGAATCTGAGAATCCTCGCTTCGATAAAATCAAGCGTTCAATCTCCAAGCAGTCAGCTGGAGTGAAACCAGATTCGGATGTTCGAACGGACCCTGAACAAGAAGGTCTCGTCTCAAAGGTAGCTTCCAAGGTGGAGCCGATGACATATTCACCAGATCTGCATACCAAGTCCTGCGTGGCCACGCAGGAGCTATCAAGATCACCGACG
Organism: Bombina bombina; assembly: GCF_027579735.1. Lineage (NCBI taxonomy): Eukaryota > Metazoa > Chordata > Amphibia > Anura > Bombinatoridae > Bombina > Bombina bombina. The sequence goes on from NC_069502.1 coordinate 502,068,013, forward strand.
CCCTCTCCTGATTGATCCTGGCTACCAGCCTGGGGATGAGAGGAAATGGCGGGAACACATAAGCTAGTTTGAAGGTCCAAGGTGCTACTAGTGCATCCACTAGAGCCGCCTTGGGATCCCTGGATCTGGACCCGTAGCAAGGAACTTTGAAGTTCTGACGAGAGGCCATCAGATCCATGTCTGGAATGCCCCACAGCTGAGTGACTTGGGCAAAAATTTCCGGATGAAGTTCCCACTCCCCCGGATGCAATGTCTGACGACTCAGAAAATCCGCTTCCCAATTTTCCACTCCTGGGATGTGGATAGCAGACAGGTGGCAGGAGTGAGACTCCGCCCATAGAATGATTTTGGTCACTTCTTCCATCGCTAGGGAACTCCTTGTTCCCCCCTGATGGTTGATGTACGCAACAGTTGTCATGTTGTCTGATTGAAACCGTATGAACTTGGCCCTCGCTAGCTGAGGCCAAGCCTTGAGAGCATTGAATATCGCTCTCAGTTCCAGAATATTTATCGGTAGAAGAGACTCTTCCCGAGACCAAAGACCCTGAGCTTTCAGGGATCCCCAGACCGCGCCCCAGCCCATCAGACTGGCGTCGGTCGTGACAATGACCCACTCTGGTCTGCGGAATGTCATCCCTTGTGACAGGTTGTCCAGGGACAGCCACCAACGGAGTGAGTCTCTGGTCCTCTGATTTACTTGTATCTTCGGAGACAAGTCTGTATAGTCCCCATTCCACTGACTGAGCATGCACAGTTGTAATGGTCTTAGATGAATGCGCGCAAAAGGAACTATGTCCATTGCCGCTACCATCAACCCGATCACTTCCATGCACTGAGCTATGGAAGGAAGAGGAACGGAATGAAGTATCCGACAAGAGTCTAGAAGTTTTGTTTTTCTGGCCTCTGTTAGAAAAATCCTCATTTCTAAGGAGTCTATAATTGTTCCCAAGAAGGGAACCCTTGTTGACGGGGATAGAGAACTCTTTTCCACGTTCACTTTCCATCCGTGAGATCTGAGAAAGGCCAGGACGATGTCCGTGTGAGCCTTTGCTTGAGGAAGGGACGACGCTTGAATCAGAATGTCGTCCAAGTAAGGTACTACAGCAATGCCCCTTGGTCTTAGCACAGCTAGAAGGGACCCTAGTACCTTTGTGAAAATCCTTGGAGCAGTGGCTAATCCGAAAGGAAGCGCCACGAACTGGTAATGTTTGTCCAGGAATGCGAACCTTAGGAACCGATGATGTTCCTTGTGGATAGGAATATGTAGATACGCATCCTTTAAATCCACCGTGGTCATGAATTGACCTTCCTGGATGGAAGGAAGAATAGTTCGAATGGTTTCCATCTTGAACGATGGAACCTTGAGAAACTTGTTTAAGATCTTGAGATCTAAGATTGGTCTGAACGTTCCCTCTTTTTTGGGAACTATGAACAGATTGGAGTAGAACCCCATCCCTTGTTCTCTTAATGGAACAGGATGAATCACTCCCATTTTTAACAGGTCTTCTACACAATGTAAGAATGCCTGTCTTTTTATGTGGTCTGAAGACAACTGAGACCTGTGGAACCTCCCCCTTGGGGGAAGTCCCTTGAATTCCAGAAGATAATCTTGGGAGACTATTTCTAGCGCCCAAGGATCCAGAACATCTCTTGCCCAAGCCTGAGCGAAGAGAGAGAGTCTGCCCCCCACCAGATCCGGTCCCGGATCGGGGGCCAACATTTCATGCAGTCTTGGTAGCAGTGGCAGGTTTCTTGGCCTGCTTTCCCTTGTTCCAGCCTTGCATTGGTCTCCAAGCTGGCTTGGCTTGAGAAGTATTACCCTCTTGCTTAGAGGACGTAGCACCTTGGGCTGGTCCGTTTCTACGTAAGGGACGAAAATTAGGTTTATTTTTTGCCTTGAAAGGCCGATCCTGAGGAAGGGCGTGGCCCTTACCCCCAGTGATATCAGAGATAATCTCTTTCAAGTCAGGGCCAAACAGCGTTTTCCCCTTGAAAGGAATGTTAAGTAGCTTGTTCTTGGAAGACGCATCAGCCGACCAAGATTTCAACCAAAGCGCTCTGCGCGCCACAATAGCAAACCCAGAATTCTTAGCCGCTAACCTAGCCAATTGCAAAGTGGCGTCTAGGGTGAAAGAATTAGCCAATTTGAGAGCATTGATTCTGTCCATAATCTCCTCATAAGGAGGAGAATCACTATCGACCGCCTTTATCAGCTCATCGAACCAGAAACATGCGGCTGTAGCGACAGGGACAATGCATGAAATTGGTTGTAGAAGGTAACCCTGCTGAACAAACATCTTTTTAAGCAAACCTTCTAATTTTTTATCCATAGGATCTTTGAAAGCACAACTATCCTCTATGGGTATAGTGGTGCGTTTGTTTAAAGTGGAAACCGCTCCCTCGACCTTGGGGACTGTCTGCCATAAGTCCTTTCTGGGGTCGACCATAGGAAACAATTTTTTAAATATGGGGGGAGGGACGAAAGGAATACCGGGCCTTTCCCATTCTTTATTAACAATGTCCGCCACCCGCTTGGGTATAGGAAAAGCTTCTGGGAGCCCCGGCACCTCTAGGAACTTGTCCATTTTACATAGTTTCTCTGGGATGACCAACTTGTCACAATCATCCAGAGTGGATAATACCTCCTTAAGCAGAATGCGGAGATGTTCCAACTTAAATTTAAATGCAATCACATCAGGTTCAGCCTGTTGAGAAATGTTCCCTGAATCAGTAATTTCTCCCTCAGACAAAACCTCCCTGGCCCCATCAGACTGGGTTAGGGGCCCTTCAGAGATATTAATATCAGCGTTGTCATGCTCTTCAGTATCTAAAACAGAGCAGCCGCGCTTACGCTGACAAGTGTTCATTTTGGCTAAAATGTTTTTGACAGAATTATCCATTACAGCCGTTAATTGTTGCATAGTAAGGAGTATTGGCGCGCTAGATGTACTAGGGGCCTCCTGAGTGGGCAAGACTCGTGTAGACGAAGGAGGGAATGATGCAGTACCATGCTTACTCCCCTCACTTGAGGAATCATCTTGGGCATCATTGTCATTATCACATAAATCACATTTATTTAAATGAATAGGAATTCTGGCTTCCCCACATTCAGAACACAGTCTATCTGGTAGTTCAGACATGTTAAACAGGCATAAACTTGATAACAAAGTACAAAAACGTTTTAAAATAAAACCGTTACTGTCACTTTAAATTTTAAACTGAACACACTTTATTACTGCAATTGCGAAAAAACATGAAGGAATTGTACAAAATTCACCAAAATTTCACCACAGTGTCTTAAAGCCTTAAAAGTATTGCACACCAAATTTGGAAGCTTTAACCCTTAAAATAACGGAACCGGAGCCGTTTTAAACTTTAACCCCTTTACAGTCCCTGGTATCTGCTTTGCTGAGACCCAACCAAGCCCAAAGGGGAATACGATACCAAATGACGCCTTCAGAAAGTCTTTTCTAAGTATCAGAGCTCCTTTCACATGCGACTGCATGCCATGCCTCTCAAAAACAAGTGCGCCACACCGGCGCGAAAATGAGGCTCTGCTTATGCTTTGGGAAAGCCCCTAAGGAATAAGGTGTCTAATACAGTGCCTGCCGATATTATTATATCAAAATACCCAGATAAAATGATTCCTCAAGGCTAAATATGTGTTAATAATGAATCGATTTAGCCCAGAAAAAGTCTACGGTCTTAATAAGCCCTTGTGAAGCCCTTATTTACGATCGTAATAAACATGGCTTACCGGATCCCATAGGGAAAATGACAGCTTCCAGCATTACATCGTCTTGTTAGAATGTGTCATACCTCAAGCAGCAAGAGACTGCACACTGTTCCCCCAACTGAAGTTAATTGCTCTCAACAGTCCTGTGTGGAACAGCCATGGATTTTAGTTACGGTTGCTAAAATCATTTTCCTCATACAAACAGAAATCTTCATCTCTTTTCTGTTTCTGAGTAAATAGTACATACCAGCACTATTTCAAAATAACAAACTCTTGATTGAATAATAAAAACTACAGTTAAACACTAAAAAACTCTAAGCCATCTCCGTGGAGATGTTGCCTGTACAACGGCAAAGAGAATGACTGGGGTAGGCGGAGCCTAGGAGGGATCATGTGACCAGCTTTGCTGGGCTCTTTGCCATTTCCTGTTGGGGAAGAGAATATCCCACAAGTAAGGATGACGCCGTGGACCGGACACACCTATGTTGGAGAAATTAGACTTATTCTTGGCTTTGAAAGGCCTATCTTGTGGGAGGGCGTGGCCCTTTCCCCCAGTGATGTCTGAGATAATCTCTTTCAATTCTGGCCCAAAGAGAGTTTTACCCTTGAAGGGGATATTAAGCAATTTTGTCTTGGATGATACATCCGCTGACCAAGACTTTAGCCAAAGCGCTCTGTGCGCCACAATTGCAAACCCTGAATTTTTCGCCGCTAATCTAGCTATTTGCAAAGCGGCATCTAAAATAAAGGAGTTAGCCAACTTAAGTTGAACTCTGTCCATAACCTCCTCATATGGAGTCTCTCTACTGAGCGACTTTTCTAGTTCCTCGAACCAGAACCACGCTGCTGTAGTGACAGGAACAATGCACGAAATGGGTTGAAGAAGGTAACCTTGCTGTATAAAAATCTTTTTAAGCAAACCCTCCAATTTTTTAGCCACCCGCTTGGGTATAGGAAAAGCGTCGGGGTGCACCGGAACCTCTAGGAACTTGTCCATCTTGCATAATTTTTCTGGAATGACCAGGTTGTCACAATCATCCAGAGTAGATAACCCCTCCTTAAGCAGTGCGCAGAGATGTTCTAATTTAAATTTAAATGTCACAACATCAGGTTCAGCCTGTTGGGAAATTTTTCCTGAATCTGAAATTTCCCCATCTGACAAAACCTCCCTCATGGCCCCTTCAGATTGGTGTGAGGGTATGACAGAACAATTATCAGCGCCCTCCTGCTCTTCAGTGTTAAAAACAGAGCAATCACGCTTTCTCTGATATGCAGGAATTTTGGATAAAATATTTGTGGCGCGCTAGAAGTACTAGGGGCCTCCTGCGTGGGCAAAACTGGTGTAGACACAGGAGGAGATGATGTAGAACCATGTCTACTCCCTTCATCTGAAGAATCATCTTGGGCAACTTCATTATCTGTGACAGTACTGTCCTTACTTTGTTTGGACGCTTTGGCACAATTATCACATAATTTAGAAGGGGGAGACACATTGACTTTCATACATACAGAACATAGCTTATCTGAAGGCACAGACATGTTAAACAGGCTTAAACTTGTCAGTAAAACACAAAAACCGTTTTAAAACAAAACCGTTACTGTATCTTTAAATTTTAAACAGAGCACACTTTATTACTGAATATGTGAAAATATTAAGGAATCGTTCAAAAATTACCAAAATTTCACCAGTGTCCTAAAGCATTAAAAGTATTGCACACCAATTTTCAGAGCTTTAACCCTTAAAATAACGAAACCGGAGCCAGTTACAGTTTTAACCCCTCTACAGTCCCAGCTACAGCCTTTGCTGCGACTCTACCAAGCCCAGAGGGGAATACGATACCAAATGATGCCTTCTAGGAACTTTTCCAACTATTTTCAGGTCCTCACACATGCATCTGCATGTCTTGCTCTCAAAAACTGCGCAGTAATGGCGCGAAAATGAGGCTCAGCCTACAACTGGGAAGGCCCTTCCTGACTGGAAAAGGTGTCTAATATAGTGCCTGACGTTAAAAAACGTTCCCCAAGTTTATAAATGTGAAAAACCAGCATAAACATGTATAAAATGCCCAAATAAAGCAATCGATTTTGCCCATAAGTGTCTTCCAGTTTTATAGCCCATATTAAGCCCTTTATTCTGCTTGAGACTAAGAAAATGGCTTACCGGTCCCCATGAGGGGAAATGACAGCCTTCCAGCATTACACAGTCTTGTTAGAAATATGGCTAGTCATACCTTAAGCAGAAAAGTCTGCTAACTGTTTACCCCAACTGAAGTTACTTCATCTCAACAGTCCTATGTGGAAACAGCAAAGGATTTTAGTTACTGTCTGCTAAAATCATCTTCCTCTCACAAACAGAATTCTTCATCTTTTTCTGTTTCAGAGTAAATAGTACATACCAGTACTATTTTAAAATAAACTCTTGATAGTAGAATAAAAAAACAACACCACATACTCTTAACCATCTCCGTGGAGATGTTGCCTGTGCAACAGCAAAGAGAATGACTGGGGTGGGCGGAGCCTAGGAGGGACTATATGGCCAGCTTTGCTGGGACTCTTTGCCATTTCCTGTTGGGGAAGAGATATTCCCACAAGTAAGGATGACGCCGTGGACCGGACACACCAATGTTGGAGAAACAAGCCATTGATAAGGCATACCTCCCAGTCGGCTGAAGAATTACAATAAGCCGTTGGGAGTTCCTGCTATAACACAAAATTAAATAAGAGCCACTTCTCCATGTCCCCAATGCCTGCATTAACTGACATATCCCTAGTAGATTTGTTGAATTATGTTATCTCGTGTCCATATATGTAATTAAGGGCCAAATTGTCTGTGTACATACCCCAGAAATAAAATTGAGCACTTACCTTAGAAATCTGCCCGGCAGTAAGGCAGTTCACCCGGCTTGCGAGGTCCTCTTCCTCACATTGGCCTATGGAAGACAAAAAGTTCCGAGTATTTCTCCCTCAGACTTTTACAAACAGGGCAGAATACAATATATGGGAGGCACAGTGAGAATTATGTCCCACAAGTTCCCATTGCTTTAAAGCCACCACTGCTCTACTGAAGAGACTAATATGGACTACGGCTACACCCCAGGATAAAGCAGCACAATCTTGCACTACTTAAAAAAGATTCTTCAATCAAGAGTTAATGATTTTTAAACACCTCACTTTGCGACTTCCTATCACTAACGTAGACAAAGAGAATGACTGGGGTGGGAGGAGCTATTTAACAGAAGGTCATCCCCTCAGAGGCAGTCTCCAAGGTGGGAGACAAGACATTTACACCTACTCCTTGCACCGAAGGCAAAGAGAATGACTGGGGATTGTGGAAAGGGACATTTAGCTGCTGTGGTGCTCTTTGCCTCTTGCTGCTGGCCAGGAGTTATAAAACCAATAGTAATTGAGGATTCCGTGGACTCACCGTATTTTAGGAAAGAAATAGGTTTTATTGGTAAGATTTTAGAATGTAATATATACTTACTGCCTTATAAACTGCACTGCATCTTCATATTTCATTCCACATTCAATAAGTGCAAGAGCAACAAGAACTGGAGCTCTGTAAATCAAATTTTGTAAAATTAAATATATTCTGAAAGAGGCAACATATTTAGGGTTTATTTATAAACATCATAAATAACTTTAGATGTTTGAAGAAACATAATTTATGTAAGAACTTACCTGATAAATTCATTTCTTTCATATTAGCAAGAGTCCATGAGCTAGTGACGTATGGGATATACATTCCTACCAGGAGGGGCAAAGTTTCCCAAACCTCAAAATGCCTACAAATACACCCCTCACCACACCCACAAATCAGTTTAACTAATAGCCAAGAAGTTGGGTGATAAGAAAAAAGTGCGAAAGCATAAAAAATAAGGAATTGGAATAATTGTGCTTTATACAAAAAAATCATAACCACCACAAAAAAGGGTCGGCCTCATGGACTCTTGCTAATATGAAAGAAATTAATTTATCAGGTAAGTTCTTACATAAATTATGTTTTCTTTCATGTAATTAGCAAGAGTCCATGAGCTAGTGACGTATGGGATAATGACTACCCAAGATGTGGATCTTTCCACACAAGAGTCACTAGAGAGGGAGGGATAAAATAAAGACAGCCAATTCCGCTGAAAAATAATCCACACCCAAAATAAAGTTTAAATTTTATAATGAAAAAAAACTGAAAACATAAGCAGAAGATTCAAACTGAAACAGCTGCCTGAAGTACTTTTCTACCAAAAACAGCTTCAGAAGAAGAAAACACATCAAAATGGTAGAATTTAGTAAAAGCATGCAAAGAAGACCAAGTTGCTGCTTTGCAAATCTGATCAACCGAAGCGTCATTCCTAAACGCCCAGGAAGTAGAAACTGACCTAGTAGAATGAGCTGTAATCCTTTGAGGCGGAGTTTTACCCGACTCGACATAAGCATGATGAATTAAAGATTTCAACCAAGATGCCAAAGAAATGGCAGAGGCCTTCTGACCTTTCCTAGAACCGGAAAAGATAACAAAAAGACTAGAAGTCTTTCGGAAATTCTTAGTGGCTTCAACATAATATTTCAAAGCTCTAACTACATCCAAAGAATGCAATGATTTCTCCTTAGAATTCTTAGGATTAGGACATAATGAAGGAACCACAATTTCTCTACTAATGTTGTTGGAATTCACAACCTTAGGTAAAAATTCAAAAGAAGTTCGCAACACCGCCTTATCCTGGTGAAAAATCAGAAAAGGAGACTCACAAGAAAGAGCAGATAATTCAGAAACTCTTCTGGCAGAAGAGATGGCCAAAAGGAACAAAACTTTCCAAGAAAGTAATTTAATGTTCAATGAATGCATAGGTTCAAACGGAGGAGCTTGAAGAGCCCCCAGAACCAAATTCAAACTCCAAGGAGGAGAAATTGACTTAACAGGTTTTATACGAACCAAAGCTTGTACAAAACAATGAATATCAGGAAGATTAGCAATCTTTCTGTGAAAAAGAACAGAAAGAGCAGAGATTTGTCCTTTCAAGGAACTTGCAGACAAACCTTTATCCAAACCATCCTGAAAAAACTGTAAAATTCTCGGAATTCTAAAAGAATGCCAGGAAAAATGATGAGAAAGACACCAAGAAATATAAGTCTTCCAGACTCTATAATATATCTCCCTAGATACAGATTTACGAGCCTGTAACATAGCATTAATCACAGAGTCAGAGAAACCTCTTTGACTAAGAATCAAGCGTTCAATCTCCACACCTTTAAATTTAAGGATTTGATATCCTGATGGAAAAAAGGACCTGGTCTTAACGGAAGAGTCCACGGTTGGCAAGAGGCCATCCGGACAAGATCAGCATACCAAAACCTGTGAGGCCATGCTGGAGCTACCAGCAGAACAAACTAGCATTCCTTCAGAATCTTGGAGATCACTCTTGGAAGAAGAACTAGAGGCGGAAAGATATAAGCAGGATGATACTTCCAAGGAAGTGACAATGCATCCACTGCTTCCGCTTGAGGATCCCTGGATCTGGACAGATACCTGGTAAGTTTCTTGTTTAGATGAGAGGCCATCAGATCTATTTCTGGAAGTCCCCACATTTGGACAATCTGAAGAAATACCTCTGGGTGAAGAGACCATTCGCCCGGATGCAACGTTTGGCGACTGAGATAATCCGCTTCCCAATTGTCTATACCTGGGATATGAACCGCAGAGATTAGACAGGAGATGGATTCCGCCCAAACCAGAATTCGAGATACTTCTTTCATAGCCAGAGGGCTGTGAGTCCCTCCTTGATGATTGATGTATGCCACAGATGTGACATTGTCTGTCTGAAAACAAATGAACAATTCTCTCTTTAGAAGAGGCCAAGACTGAAGAGCTCTGAAAATTGCACGGAGTTCCAAAATATTGATCGGTAATCTCACCTCCTGAGATTCCCAAACCCCTTGTGCCGTCAGAGACCCCCACACAGCTCCCCAACCTGTAATACTTGCATCTGTTGAGATTACAGTCCAGGTCGGAAGAACAAAAGAAGCCCCCTGAACTAAACGATGGTGATCTGTCCACCACGTCAGAGAGTGTCGTACAATCGGTTTTAAAGATATTAATTGAGATATCTTTGTGTAATCCCTGCACCACTGGTTCAGCATACAGAGCTGAAGAGGTCGCATGTGAAAACGAGCAAAGGGGATTGCGTTCGATGCAGCAGTCATAAGACCTAGAATTTCCATGCATAAGGCTACCGAAGGGAATGATTGTGACTGAAGGTTTCGACAAGCTGATATCAATTTTAGACGTCTCTTGTCTGTCAAAGATAGAGTCATGGACACAATCTATCTGGAAACCTAAAAAGGTTACCCTTGTCTGAGGAATCAATGAACTTTTTAGTAAATTGATCCTCCAACCATGATCTTGAAGAAACACCACAAGTCGATTCGTATGAGATTCTGCTAAATGTGAAGACTGAGCAAGTACCAAGATATCGTCCAAATAAGGAAATACCACAATACCCTGTTCTCTGATTACAGACAGAAGGGCACCGAGAACCTTTGTAAAAATTCTTGGAGCTGTTGCTAGGCCAAACGGCAGAGCCACAAACTGGTAATGCTTGTCTAGGAACGAGAATCTCAGAAACTGATAGTGATCTGGATGAATCGGAATATGCAGATATGCATCCTGTAAATCTATTGTAGACATATAATGCCCTTGCTGAACAAAAGGCAGGATAGTCCTTACAGTTACCATTTTGAATGTTGGTATCCTTACATAACGATTCAATATTTTTAGATCCAGAACTGGTCTGAAGGAATTCTCCTTCTTTGGTACAATGAAGAGATTTGAATAAAACCCCATCCCCTGTTCCAGAAATGGAACTGGCATAATTACTCCAGCCAACTCTAGATCTGAAACACATTTCAGAAATGCTTGAGCCTTCGCTGGATTTACTGGGACACGGGAAGAAAAAAATCTCTTTGCTGGAGGCCTTATCTTGAAGCCAATTCTGTACCCTTCTGAAACAATATTCTGAATCCAAAGATTGTGAACGGAATTGATCCAAATTCCTTTGAAAAAACGTAATCTGCCCCCTACCAGCTGAGCTGGAATGAGGGCCGCACCTTCATGTGGACTTAGGAGCTGGCTTTGATTTTCTAAAAGGCTTGGATTTATTCCAGACTGGAGATGGTTTCCAAACTGATACCGCTCCTGTGGGTGAAGGATCAGGCTTTTGTTCCTTATTGTGACGAAAGGAACGAAAACGATTATTAGACCTAAATTTACCTTTAGATTTTTTATCATGTGGTAAAAAAGTTCCTTTCCCTCCAGTAACAGTTGAGATAATAGAATCCAACTGAGAACCAAATAATTTATTACCCTGGAAAGAAAGGGAAAGCAGAGTAGACTTAGAAGACATATCAGCATTCAAAGTTTTAAGCCATAAAGCTCTTCTAGCTAAAATAGCTAGAGACATATACTTGACATCAACTCTAATGATATCAAAGATGGCATCACAAATATAATTAGCATGTTGAAGAAGAATAATAATGCTATGAGAATTATGATCTGTTACTTGTTGCGCTAAAGCTTCCAACCAAAATGTTTTAGCTGCAGCAACATCCGCCAAAGATATAGCAGGTCTAAGAAGATTACCTGAACACAAGTAAGCTTTTCTTAGAAAGGATTCAATTTTCCTATCTAAAGGATCCTTAAAGGAAGTACCATCTGCCGTAGGAATGGTAGTACGCTTAGCAAGAGTAGAGACAGCCCCATCAACCTTAGGGATTTTGTCCCAAAATTCTAATCTGTCAGATGGCACAGGATATAATTGCTTTAAACGTTTAGAAGGAGTAAATGAATAACCCAAATTATTCCATTCCCTGGAAATTACTTCAGAAATAGCAACAGGAACAGGAAAAACTTCTGGAATAACTACAGGAGATTTAAAAACCTTATCTAAACGTTTAGATTTAGTATCAAGAGGACCAGAATCCTCAATTTCTAATGCAATTAGGACTTCTTTAAGTAAAGAACGAATAAATTCCATTTTAAATAAATATGAAGATTTATCAGCATCAACCTCTGAGACAGAATCCTCTGAACCAGAAGAGCCTTTATCAGAATCAGAATGATGATGTTCATTTAAAAATTCATCTGAAAAATGAGAAGTTTTAAAAGACTTTTTACGTTTACTAGAAGGAGGAATAACAGACATAGCCTTCTTAATGGATTTAGAAACAAAATCTCTTATGTTATCAGGAACACTGAGTATTAGATGTTGATGGAACAGGTAATGTAACTTTACTAAAGGAAATATCTACATTAACAAGTTTGTCATGACATTCAATACAAACAACAGCTGGAGGAACAGCTACCAAAAGTTTACAGCAGATACACTTAGCTTTGGTAGCTCCAGCACCAGGCAGCGATTTTCCAGAAGTATCTTCTGACTCAGCTTCAACATGGGACATCTTGCAATATGTAATAGAAAAAACAACATATAAAGCAAAATAGATCAAATTCCTTAAATGACAGTTTCAGGAATGGGAAAAAATGCCAGTGAACAAGCTTCTAGCAACCAGAAGCAATAAAAAATGAGACTTAAATAATGTGGAGACAAAAGTGACGCCCATATTTTTAGCGCCAAATAAGACGCCCACATTATTTGGCGCCTAAATGCTTTTGGCGCCAAAAATGACGCCACATCCAGAACGCCAACATTTTTGGCGCAAAAGAACGTCAAAAATGACGCAACTTCCGGCTACACGTATGACGCCGGAAACAGAAAAAAAAAGTCTGCGCCAAGAATGACGAATAAAATGAAGCATTTTCAGCCCCCGCGAGCCTAACAGCCCACAGGGAAAGTCAAATTTTAAGAAGAGTATATCGTCGATCTGAAAAGGGAGGTAAGAGATGAATCTCTACGACCGATAACAGAGAACCTATGAAATAGACCCCCTAGAAGGAGATCATTGAATTCAAATAGGCAATACTCTCCTCACATCCCTCTGACATTCACTGCACGCTGAGAGGAAAACCGGGCTCCAACCTGCTGCGGAGCGCATATCAACGTAGAATCTAGGACAAACTTACTTCACCACCTCCATAGGAGGCAAAGTTTGTAAAACTGATTTGTGGGTGTGGTGAGGGGTGTATTTGTAGGCATTTTGAGGTTTGGGAAACTTTGCCCCTCCTGGTAGGAATGTATATCCCATACGTCACTAGCTCATGGACTCTTGCTAATTACATGAAAGAAAAATATATATCATTTAATAGTACTGTTACTCTCCTTTGTATATAAAAAAATAAAAATAAACATGGTGTTAATAGTCTGAATAAATAGCATTCATTGCTTGTTGTGACTATCGATAAGTGAATCTATAAACAGGTGTGTAACAAAATGTTTATCCCTCAAATCTGAGATACTTCATTGGTGGCAAAGCAAAAAAAATACTGAAAAATAAGACCATGCTTAAAGGATTTACAAACATGACAATTAGATGAAAACACTAATGTCTCTTGAAATACATTTAGAGCTTATTGTGTATCTATAAAACACAAGTGAGATGGTATTAGATTGGCTCCCCAAACCTACCTCCCAAGGCCAGCAACACAATGAACAGCAACACAGCAGCCAGGTTCTTCACGGAATTTAGATTTCAGAAGGTTCAACCAATCATCTACAATCTGGTTGGATGGTGGGGCACCATCATCAAAAGGCCAGTCCTTAAAAATAATACAGTATATTAGCTTTAAACCAGATTAGCCCTGTAAAAAATAGAAATTGTTGCTGCAAAAGTGTTGTCTTCTCTGTATGAATTAAAAAACAAGAAAGCCTTTATACTAAACCATACACCCACTATAAACCCCTTGCTTAGGATGAAATTGCAAAAAATTATGCAGACTCTAAAAACAGTCTTGTCCTTCCCAATTTTGTGGGCTAGACACAGAATTCGGAGTAGAACCACCACGATTTGTTTCATTTTTTCAAGTAGAGAAATATTTAAATCTGGAGTTGGACATTACAACTAATAAAGGCAAGTGTAGCATTGAACTACAATCTATAACTAAATGTAGCCAGGTTGTAGTGGAACTCTGACTCAAAGGCTTTAACAGAGGACATATGGTTAAAGGGACAGTAAAGTCAAAACTAAACTTTTATGATTCAGATAGGGCATGCAATTTTAAACAACTTTCCAATTGACTTATCATTAAATTTGCTTTGTTCCCTTGGTGGTATTCTTGAAAAGCTAAGCCTAGCTAGGCTCAAACCGATATCTAAACCGTTGAAAACCGCCTCTTAGCTCAGAGCATTTTGAAATTTTTTCACAGTTAGACTGTGCTAGTTCACATGTGTCATATAGATAACATTGTGCTGACTCCCGTGAAGTTATTTAGGAGTCTTCACTGATTGACTACACTGCATGTCTGTCAAAGGCACTTAGATAAGGAGGCTGTCTGCAGAGGCTTAGATACAAGGTAATCACAGAGGTAAAAAGTATATTAATATAACTGTTGGTTATGTAAAAACAGGGAATGGGTAATAAAGGGATTATCTATCTTTTTAAATAAGAACATTTTTGGTGTAGACTGTCCCTTTAAGCAAGCGCAATCCACTAATTGAATGTCAAGCAGCTAGACATGCAGGTTTTTCTGTGGTAAGTCAAAAAGCTTAACAAAATGCTGAATTAAAAACATACATACCAGAACTTGAATACCTTCTTTTTCCACTAGAGCAGTGTCATAAGTAGCTTCGCAAACTCTTACTACTGTAGTAACGCCATACTTTTTAAGTTCCTGAATATATTAAAAAAAAAAAAAAAAAAAAGTTACATTTGATAAGTCTTTGTTGAGTATTCACTTCATATGGAGGATTAGCTTGTGTGAAAACGATTATAAATTATATTTTAAAAGCAGTGCATTTAAAAAAAAAAAAAAAAAAAAAAAAAAAGCTCACCATAAAAAAAAAAAAAAAAATACACAAGAGCCATAAAATGATTGAAAAACCAATATAGAATGCAAACCTCAAGTATGATACTGTACTTTTTAATAGCTTCAATGTCATTCTCGGATTTGCAGTAATTACATGATATCATAAAGGTCCAGTAGCTGGGTTGGAGCAGTTACTACAGACAAGGCTTTTACACATGCTGGAAAAATCAAAGCTACATAAGCTCCAGATTATAGTTTGGGACTTTATACACACTCTGTGGCACACACACACACACACACACACTGACAGGTGCACGTGTACCCCATCAAATCAATGGCACAAATTGCCAATGTAATTTGACGAATGTAAGCCATTACAATGGATACTGGAATTTATAAACCAGCATAATACACATACAAAATGTTCGGATTTTTTTCAGTTTGACACTGTGATGATCAAATATGCTCCATTGTTCTTCAATTAGATAAATCACTCCTTTTAATCTAGCCTAGTATAATAGCATATGGCTGGGATATGCATAAAAATGAATAGTCACCTTTTACACCAAGGTTCTCATCATTCTATTGACATTTGAAAATAGATGCAAACTCCATTTTGGAAATGTGCTTAACATTCAATGCTAGGAATCAAAACTAGTTTGTTCAGGAAATCTCAAACTCTAAAGATTAATACATTAATTTAAAATAAAATAACCAGCTTCAAACATTAGTATGTTTTTCACAAAAGCAATATAGCCATTGGTTGTACAAACAAATGGATAGCTGTATTCTAAGTTATCTGTACAAATTAAACATAACATTTAGGTTTACTCATCTCATTCCAAATTCAAGTTTCTCTTTTTTCCTTACCTCTATAAACTTATTTAAGGTTGCATTGGTTGGGTTGTGAGTTATAAGGAATCGCATATTCTTGTAAGTTATCTCCACTGGAGCTGGGCGGTTCATTCGGGCCATTTTAAGTTTAAAAAAAAAAGAAATTTGTGCGACAAGAAAAATGAAAAGTTAATCAGAAAAGAAATTATGTTTATAAAGTCGACTTCACTCTACTCCACATAAAATTCGCAGTGCTTGCTCGGATGGACGCAATGGAAGGGAAATGAGCCTCCTTATGAGAAGCAGCAAAATCTTCAATCCAGTTATACGGAGGCAAAAGAATGCAGTACACCGAGGTTTACCCCATTCAGATTTCAGCCCCTAAAGCAAAGTGCTCTGTCAAACTCAATCTGATACTTCTTGTCCAGGTTGACTGCTCCTAGGGGGGTTTCTTGGTGGAGTAGTAATGAATTTCTTCTACAGTTCACTTGTCTGCGTAGAGGTCATGCTGGGCCTGGCAGTAGTCTCCACTGCCCTTCAGAAACTCCATAAATGTGTGACCAAGAACACCACAGAACTGCTGTATTAAAAAAAAAAAAAAATATTGGATTAACTTAAGCAGTGTCAAATACTAAACATTTTTAAATATGCAATCTCACTTAGATACCAAATAAAAGCACAGAAGTTAAATGGTCTATAAAAACATTGTATAAAAGACAATGCACTACTTATATTTGTTGAGTGAAGGACGAGAGAAGAGAGAGATAAATAGATAATAGAAGATAGATGATAAATAGGTAAGAGATAAATAGATATCTCTTCAATAAATAGCGAAGTTATCTTGCATAAATTACAAAAAGGTGCTATGTATCAACAGAAAGTATTTATTTACAATTCCAACAAAGCTGGACAGGATACATACAACAGCACTCATCCCTTCAAATGCAGAGATTGGTATATAAATTAAAATGGGTGAAAACAGTTAAAAACTCAGTGGCTGCTACGAAATAACCGTTAGGCTAAAAGGTACTGAGTCTCAATATATGACGTTAGTTTAACATTGTGATAGATATAAATATATAGATATATACAGTGGATATAAAAAGTCTACACATCAGGTTTTTGTGATGTAAAAAAATAATTTCAGAACTTTTTCCACCTATAATGTGACCTATAAACTGTACAACTCAATTGAAAAACAAACTGCAATCATGCAAAAGAGAAATAAAAAAAAAAAAAATATGGTTGCTTAAGTGTGAACACCCTTAAACTAATACTTTATTGAAGCAGCTTTTGATTTTATTACAGCACTCAGTCTTTTTTTGTTTATGAGTTTTTCAGCATGGCACATCTTGACTTGGCAATATTTGACCACTCTTCTTTGCAAAACACTCTAAATCTGTCAGAATGCAAGGACATCTCCTGTGCACAGCCCTCTTCAGATCACCCCACAGATTTTGAATTGTACTCAGGTTTGGGTTCTGGCTGGGCCATCCCAAAACTTTAATCTTTTGTTGAAGCCATCCCTTTGGGCAAGTTGTCATGCTGAAAGATCAAGTTCCTCTTCATGTTCAGCTTTCTAGCAGAAGCCTGAAGGTTTTGTGCCAATATTGACTGGTATTTGGAACTTTTCATTATTCCCTCTACCTTGACTAAGTAGAAAAACAGACCCAAAGCATGATGCTGACACCACCATGCTTCACTGTGGGTATGGTGCTCTTTTGGTGATATGCAGTGTTTATGCCCAAACATATCTTTTGGAATTATGGCCAAAAAGTTTGACTTTGGTTTCATCAGACCAGAACACCTTTTCTCACATGCTTTTGGGAAACTTCAGATGTGTTTTTGCAAAATTTAGCTGGGCTTGGATGTTTTTCTTCGTAAGAAAAGGCTTCCGTCTTGCCACTCTACCCCATAGCCCAGACATTTGAAGAATATGTGCGATTGTTGTCACATGTACCACACAGCCAGTACTTGCCAGATATTCCTGCAGCTCCTTTAATGTTGCCGTAGGCCTCTTGGCAGCCTCCAAGAACAGTTTCTTCTAATCTTCATCAATTTTGGAGGGACATCCAGTTCTTGGTAATGTCACTGTTGCACCATATTTTCTTCACTTGATGACTGTCTTCACTGTGTTCCATGGTATATCTAATGCCTTGGAAATTCTTTTGTACCCTTCTCCTGACTGATACCTTTTAACAATGAGATACCTCTGATGCTTTAGAAGCTCTCTGCGGACCATGGCTTTTGCTGTAGGATGCGACTAACAAAATGTTACAGAACAGCTGAACTTTATGTACTAAAAACAGCTGAACTTTATCTGGGGTTAATCAGAGGCACTTTAAATGACAGGTGTGTACGGACTCCTATTTACCATGATTTTGAATGTGATTGCTTAATTCTGAACACGGCTACATCCCCAGTTATAAAAGGGTGTTCACACTTATGCAACCATATTTTATTTTTTTATTTTTTATTTCCCTTTACCTAAAAGATTTCAGTTTGTTTTTCAATTGAGTTGTACAGTTTATAGGTCACATTAAAGGTGGAAAAAGTTCTAAAATGATTTATATTTGTCTCATTTTTTTACATCACAGAAACCTGACATTTTAACAGGGGTGTGTAGACTTTTTATATCCACTGTATATTTATAAGTTACCCTAGATCAGCTGTGGCTATTGTACAGATAATGTGCCACATTCAATGAATATATATGTAGAGAGATTTCTGGTATTCACAAGTCCCTAACATTGAAAGGACAAATATCAAATTCAGAGTATTTGCAAGGGAACCTGTGATGTCTCATTCACAAGCTATATAAACCTCTAATAAATTATAATATATTAAGGAGTCAGTGAATATGAATACACTGTAGGCGATTAATGGTCAAAGTACCCCCAGTGTGTTATATCAAAATGGATGATTTATATACCACATAAAACAGCGTGTTAGCCTTGTAGGATTTCGGATGTTTGTATGAATTAATATTCTGAAGTCAGATAGATATAGGTTCCTAATGTTTATAGGCTATTACTACAACTGATATCCGGAAACATACTGTGGAGGTCTCAGGTGTGCTGAAAAATGAACCACCTAACACTCTCAGTGTGGGTAACACTACTCGTGCACAAGTACTATGTGGTTATTCAAATGACTACCTGTCTATAGTTTGACTACTAGATACATTAGTAATAGAGGTTGTGTATATAGATTTGCCGAGAGCCACAGATTGGCAGATAAATGCCTGTGAGTAATGCAGTTCTATATTAGCAATAGCGGATAGTGAAAACTATTGGTAGAAATTAACAGCAACCTTTTGATTTTATTACAGCACTCAGTCTTTTTGGGTATTAGTTTTTCAGCATGGCACATCTTGACTTGGCAAGATTTGCCCACTCTTCTTTGCAAAAACACTCCAAATCTGTCAGATTGTGAGGGCATCTCTTGATCACCCCACAGATTTTCGATTGGATTCAGGTCTGGGCTCTGACTGGGCCATTCCAAAACTTTAATCTTCTTCTGGTGAAGCCATTCCTTTGTTGATTTGGATGTATGCTTTGGGGCGTTGTCATGCTGAAAGATGGAAGTTCCTCTTCATGTTCAGCTTTCTAGCAGAAGCCTGAAGGTTTTGTGCCAATATTGTATTTGGAACTGTTCATAATTCCCTCTACCTTGACTAAGGCCCCAGTTTCAGCTGAAGAAAAACAGCCCCAAAGTATGATGCTGACACCAAAATGCTTCACTGTGGGTACAGTGTTTTGGTTATACGCAGTGCTTTTGCGCCGAACATCTCTTGGAATTATGGCCAAAAAGTTTAATCTTGTTTTTCATCAAACCAGAACACCTTTTGCGACATGCTTTTGGGAGACTTTAGATGTGTTTTTGCAAAATTTAGTTGGGCTTGGATGTTTTTTTGTAAGAAAAGGCTTTCGTCTTGCCACTCTACCCCATAGCCCAGACATATGAAGATTAAGGTCGATTGTTGTCACATGCACCACACAGCCAGTACTTGCAAGATATTCCTGCAGCTCCTTTAATATTGCTGTAGACCTCTTGGCAGCCTCCCAGACCAGTTTTCTTCTCGTCTTTTCATCAATTTTGGAGGGACGTCCAGTTCTTGGTAATGTCACTGTTGCGCCATTTTTTCTCCACTTGATGACAGTCTTCACTGTGTTCTATGGTATATCTAATGCCTTGGAAATTCTTTTGTACCGTTCTGACCGATACCTTTTAACAATGAGATCCCTCTGATGCTTTGGAAGCTCTTTGCGAACCATGGCTTTTGCTGTAGGCTGCGACTAAGAAAATGTCAGGAAAGACCTACTAGAACAGCCAAACTTTATTTGGGGTTAATCAGAGGCATTTTAAATGATGGCAGGTGTGTACCGACTCCTATTTAACATGGATTTTGAATGTGATTGCTCAATTCTAAACACAGCTACATCCCTAGTTATAAGAGGGTGTGCACACATATGCAACAATATTTTAGTTTTTTATTTTTACTTCCCTCCACCTAGAAGTTTCAGTTTGTTTTTCAATCAAGTTGTACAGTTTATAGGTCACATGAAAGGTGGAAAAAGTTCTGAAATGATTTATCTGTCATTTTTTTACATTACAGAAACCTGACATTTAACAGGGGTGCGTAGTCTCTCCCCCCCCCCATCTCCCCGAGGCTGCAGAGCTTTGCAAATTCGTTCTACAGAAGCCTCATTTTTGAAGGCCCAGGAGGTAGAAACAGAATGAGTGGAATTAGCAGTAATTCTGGCAGTTGTTGACCCGCCTCCAAGTAAGCCTTCCGTATCAAACCCCTTAAAGGGACACTGAACCCAAATTTTTTCTTTCGTGATTCAGAGAGCTTGCAATTTTAAGCAACTTCCTAATTTACTCCTATTGTCAATTTCTTTGTTCTCTTGCCATCTTTATTTGAAAAAGGCATCTAAGCTTTTTTTGGTTCAGACCATGGACAGCACTTTTTTATTGGTGGATGAATTTATCCACCAATCAGCAATGACAACCCAGGTTGTTCACCAAAAGTGGGCTGGCATCTAGACTTAAATTCTTGCACTCCAAATAGATACCAAGAGAAGAAAATTTAATAATAGGAGTAAATTAGAAAGTTGCTTAAAAGTTCATGCGCTATCTGAATCACGAAAGAAAACATTTGGGTTCAGTATCCCTTTAACCAAGCAGCCAGACACACAGCAGTAGCTTTCTGGATCTTATGTTTACCAGAAAAGAGAAGACTTTCAAAGCTCGGACATAATCCAAATTATGTAATAGTTCCTCCTTAGCAGAAGTAGGATTAGGACATTATGATGGAACAACAATTTCTTGATCCATCTCCAAACACCAACGACTAAGCTGGTCGAAGATCTCACGGTTGAGACCATTTTCCTGACTGAAATCGTGCATTGACGTACCTTCACCCAAGTTAAAATCTGTGATACTTCCTGCATTGCTAGGGAACTGAGTATACCACGATTGATGTATGCTAGTCATTGTTGGATTGAAAGCGGATAAATGCAACTGAAGCAGGGGCCATTCCAGTAGCGCGTTGGTTTGCTCTTACCCCTCAACGTCTTGGAACGGGACAAAATGCCCTGAGCCCTCTGAAGACCCCATGCTGCATTCCATCCTGACTGGCATCTGAGGTATTTATCTCCCACGTTGGATGATGGAACCCCATGCCTAGAGATACCGGGCAAGGAGACATCCAAGAGAGATTGTCTGGTGGAAGGGTCTAGGATGTACTATTTGGGACAGATCTGAGTGATCCATGTTCCACCGACAGCATGCAGTTGTAGAGATCGCAAATGAAACCTTGTAAACGGCATGGCTTCTGATGCTGCTACCATGGAGGTCCAATACCTTTATGCACTGAGCTACAGAAGGGCAAAATTGCCCTATCCCTGTAGAGATAATTGAATCTAAGCCAGGGCCAAATAGTTTCTTGCCTTTAAAGCCTAAATAAAGTAGTTCCTTCAGACGTTGTTCCAGTTAATCAATGTATGTTGTGCAAGATGGTCAGGGTATGGTCCCCTGCAAAGCTTTGCAGCTTTTGCTGATGAGAAAGTTTTTAACTCATTCCTCGCCACAGGTAAACAAATGCACTATGTTCTCGCTCTGACACCACTGCTGCCTCAAAGCACCGAAAGACCAAACATGAGACTGGCGTTTTGAGATACTGAAGCACAGGGTAAATTTAAAGTGCCAGAATCCATTTACATAGCCTAAAATAAAGCTCCTAACCACATGCACAATTATCCCACAGTACCAAGAAGCCAAACCAAGGAGCCACAATAACCACACGGTCCTCAGAAAGTCCTATGAATTAAAGTTGTCTGACTTGTGCACAAGCATGTACTCAGTGCACAAATTGTCAACCTGTGGGGGGAAAAAAAGCCTGATGAAACGGCACGTAGCCGAGAAATGCGTTGCTAAGCAACAATTTTATTTGTTTTAATACAAATATTTCACCTTTTTATCCTTGCTCTGGAGTTGAGAATTTATTATATACCCGAGTGTGAAAGATCCGCCTGGTTGGAGTCATATCACTAGCGTCTATTTGCTGGCAAGTTGATCTGAGCCCCGTATTGGGATTTGTTACCGGAAGCAGCTGCTGTGAGGAGCCTCGTTGTGGTTACAGCGTCTTTTGCCTCTGCGAGTCAGCCGAACGGCTCTGAAGCTTCGGCTTGTTCGATATTGCACTGAATGTGCAACGCCTCTTGTGAGCATACTACCAACATTGTTCTGTTCCTTGATGTTTGTCTAGGACTTACTACACCAAGAGCTCCTCTCGTTTTTTGTCTTTCAGGACTTGTTCAAAAAAATGCAATGTGGTGGCTAGGAGTACTAACAGCGCGAGACTGAATGCACTCTTCGGTATGATGAAAGGGTTTGATTAGTACCCTCTTCCCTTGGATGCAGAGATCTGGAAAGAGTCCACAGCTGCATTCATTACTTTTGGGAAAAGAATACCAAAGCTATAGGACACTGAATGACAAGACGGGAGGGTACAATAGGCAGCCCATACTGAGGGCACCAGGCCTGAACTTGACCCCAATAAAAACTCCCGCTTCGTCCGAAGCTGAGAAAATTCTTTTTTTTTTTTTAAAAAAAAGCCCCAAGAACACCGACTCGCAGCTAGTCCAGAGCCAAACGAGAGACCGCAAAATGGACTTGACTGAGCCAACAGTCCACCAAGAGACACCATCGCCCAACAGACGGTCCCCCACCCCTCACAAATGAAGTGGATACCAGCCGAAACCCCCAAGGGGACGAGAAAAGGAGAACCGAGGAATCAAAAGGTCCCTTAAAAAAAAAAAAAAAACTCCAAGAGTGGGCCCAGCTCACAGAGATCCAAATGGACCTAAACAGGGAAAGGAGGCCACACCTATACAAGCGAAACCCGGGATAAGACCGGGGCACAGAGACAGAACAGACGTCTCTCCAACATCCTACAAGCATGGAATGCAACTAAAAAGGCAAAGTCCTCCCAGCGCCTGAACATAGAGTACCAAAGTATTCGATCATGAAGTGTGTAATAGACCCAGGCGAAAAAGCACCAAGTATGAAAACACAGAGTCCATAACAGGATGGCACAGAGGGTGTTTGCGACGAAGAGGCAGTCAAGAAACAGACCGCAAAAGCAACCCCCAGACAGAGGGCATGCTCCAGGCAACGTAAGCCGCCGGACCTACCCACAGGTCCCTAGAAAGGGGAACACAAAGCCTCCATTGAGGCCCCCCGAGAAGGAGAGATACTCTCAGAACCCAAAGGAAGAGTAAACCCACTTCTGAAATCAATGGAGCAAGGTGAATGGAAAGCTATATCCTAGCAGACTGAGTTAACAGGATAGACTCAACAAGCTCACACATCCAAAGGAGACTGCCATCCGAACGCAGCGTCTTAGACTGCTCGGTCATCCTGACCTGCAGACCCACACCCAGCTGGACCAACGCAGCCTCAGGGATCCAAGACAGGGGAACAAAAGAACACTGAAACTGGTACAGGAACGAGCGTAAAGATAGCACAGCCATCCCCAGAGTACAAATACAACCCGACTCTGAAAACAGACCAAAAAACAAAAAATAAAACACACCAGGTCCGGGAACCTAATAGTTCAGACAAACCTTACCCTAGAACACTTTAACTGGCCAAAAAGCCAGACACAAGGGATATAGATGCATAGCCAGAGAATCCGGATAGCAAAAAACTCAAAAGCCCCGACCAAAAAGGAAGGAACCACCCCTAGCTTAAGTCCAACGCTCCAAAGAGCAAGGGCTAGAAGTCATATGAAAATACTTCTCAAAGCCTCAGGACAAACAAGGGATACCTCGAGGTAAAAAAAAAAAAAAAATCCTACTAGCAGGACTAGTCTCCCTTTCACCTCCGCACAAGCAGAGGACACAAGGAAGAGAAATCAAAGGCACTAAGCCCACCCAGCTCCGGAAACCCTGAGCTAAACAAAGTCCCCACAGGGAACAACCATCAGCCGGAAACACAGATCCCTAAAAGGAGATCCAACTCACCAGGAGACAATGGAATAAGACCCAAAGGTCTCATAACTCAGACCTACAGTACGCGTCAAAGAGTAAGAGCTTCATCTAGATACAGACACCTGCAAGGTGCCAAGAGCTGCAACTGGTTTCAAACTGCAAACCTTCCGCATGCTATCCCGTACAAGCTGTTGGATCAAGCCCACAAGGACAAATCCAGAAGCCTGAAAATGAAGGCCAAACCGCTCAACTGCAGTAAGGGGCGTAAAGCCCTCCAACACATGGGGGAGGAAAACTCTAGGTTCTGATGAAATCAGATGTCAGTGTGACGCAGCAGAAAAACTCCCCTGCCCGGCCATCTATGACTGAAGGCTATAAGGACTGCAACAATCCTTCCCGCCTCACAGACCCACAGGTCCTCTCGAATGCTTAGTTGAACATGAAAAACAATGATAACCTGAGCACTCTGCGCTTCTACCGAACAGCGCACGTGTCTGAACAGCCGCAAGACCGAAAGAACTTGATAGGACCAGCCTGAATCTAGGGTCCTAACCAGCAAGCCGCATAAATAAATTAATCCCAGAAGCTTCCCAAAGGAAACAAAAACAAATAAGACATTCCATCGGACATAACCTAAAAGGCAACCCGGAGGTTAAAGCCCAAAAAGATACAGGCCTACCCGCAGGACCAGCCAAACTGAGCCCTATCTTTCAAAACTGGGAAAGATCTCAAACAAATGACAATCAGATTACCTCATCCCCACGTCTAATGAGGTGCACCATTCGAATTAGTAGACTGAAAATCCCTGTATCTGGTAACGATAGGGTCATTCAATAACTGAAAAACATGTCAGAGCAATATGCAAATGCACGCAATGAAAGACACAACACTCAGGGACAGTTACACCGCGGGGAACTGTAGAGGCCCTCCCCAAGGCAGAAGGCCCGGGACAATAGGGCACGAGCACATTCTCAAATAAACGTCTGGAATCTGCAGCTGAACAACATTATGTGGAAGCGAAAACATGCTGCAACCTCAGGGGGGAACACACCACCCTGCATGGATGAATCAGAAACTGGGTAACCCGCATGTGTAGAAGTATGAATTGGTAGGGAACTCGCCTCGGAGGACGGGACCCCCAGAGGCAGATGGCTCAGCAGACCCTTGATTCCCCGAGGAACTAGGCGCTCTCATATAGCATACAGAACAAAACTGGTTGACACGTGTCAACGAGGCCAATCCGGATTTATCACCAGACACAGAATCTGAAAACAAAATAGTCTCAGTATCCGAATCCACTGTAACTGAATCTGAAATTAGCACAGTCTCAGAATCCTCCACAACTGGATAGAGGATATATAAGTATGGACTAAAGTAGTAAAAACAAAAACGGCACCTGACACCCTCAATGGCTGGGGCACTCACCACCTCCTATGACCAGACCCCTGCGGACTAGAAAATTTCCTCCGCCACACAGTCGGAATTGCGGAAATGGAAAACTGAACCGAACCATGCCCGAACACCAGGTGAACCATACAGTCTAAAAAGCGAGCCCAACCAAAAGGCCACGTTACTTCCAAAGGCCTCAAAGTTCAAAACCACAAGCCCATAAACATCACACATAAGCAGGTTGAATCACAAACATGATTATAAACCCCCCCTGTTCAATAACCCCCCTCAGGAGTTATTAAACCTTGATTCCAAGATACTAACAGAGACTCACTGAGACCCTTATGTCATGTAGTTTTCCTCTCGGGAACACATTCACATTACAGTACATTGATAAAGTAAAATAAAACTATCTTACCGGAATCTACGTTGTGGAACAGGAACACTGCCTTTCAAGTGTGACTAATAGTGGCATTGCCTCCGCCATGAACTTGAAAGAAAGCAGCGGAGTGAAGTTAGACAACGCTTATTGCTTGAGGAGCTGTTAATGAATTGGGGTGGTTTCGCAGAAAGACTCTTCCTGCATCTCCGGACTCTAACTTTCATCCAAGCCCTCACTGAGAGGCTGACAGGACTACTTAAAACTCCTGTCCCATGCCAGAGTACTACCCTCCATAAGAGACAAAAAAAAAAATTCTGACACTTCTCTGCCAATCTCCTGTGACGAAAGGCAAAGAATGACTGAGTGATGAGGGGAGTGGGAGGAGTATTTAAGCCTTTGGCTGGGGTGTCTTTGCCTCCTCCTGGTAGCCAGGTTCTTATTTCACAAAAGTAATTAATGCAGCTGTTGACTCTTTCCATTTAAGAAGAAAATAGGAGGGTAACCTACCACCTTATGTGTATTTAATAATCCTAAATTTATAGGTGGTCCTTAAAAGGGATATGAAACCCAAATATTTTCTTGTGATTAAAAAAAAAAAGTTTCCAATTTATTTCTGTTAAGTTTGCTTCGTTCACATGATATTCTTTGTTGGAGATACCTAGCTAGGCATCTGCAGCATTAAATGGCAGGAAACTGTGCTGCCATCTAGTGCTCTTGCAAGTGGATAACATTATTGCACAAATTCTGCCATATAGTGCTTCGAAAATGGGTAAAATGGCATGCTCTATCTGAATCATAAAAGAAAAATTTTGGATTACAAATACCTTTAGGGCTTCTAAAATATTGACCTGCAGTTGTTCATTCCTGGTATAAAGAATTGGCCAACATTAGTTACAAAATAGATAGACATTTAAAAAAATATTTACCAAAAAGTGATTTTTTTTTAGTAAGTCACTTATCTATATCATATTGGTGGGGGAGTCTGAACATTAATGAATTTGTATAGAGTTCTTGCTTTAAAGGGACAGTATACTGTAAAACAGTTTTTCCCTTAATGTCTTTACAATTGCTTTTTTTACCAACTGCAGAGTAAAAAATGTATGAAAATTAGCGTTTTAAGGTTTATTTGTGTATATTAAAGCTCTGATTTTGTGTTTTGGAGCCACAACCTAATAAGATGGGTTGAGCTTGTAGGTATAATCAGGTCTCATTACTGTATCACATTGTGTACATATACCTGCTTCTTTATCTTATATCTGTCTATAAAACAATCACCAGTACTTGTAGAGAACAATGGAAAATGAACATTTTATTACCTTATCTCTGCTATATCCCACTGGGAGTGTAATCTCTTCTGCTGGCTGTGTTTCAAAGCTTATCTATAGCTTGGACCTGCGGCCACAAATTTTCAGAATAGGTGGGGAGGCCACATGCTATATCAACTATTTCAAATGCCGATATAAGGGTAAAGGAGCTAATTGTAAACAATTTAATACACTCCAGCAGGTAAAGTGGATCATTGGGAACAAATTAAAGGAGAGAAAAATTTTGAGTAAACTGTTCCTTTAATGGACTGGATTCACAATTTCTTTACAAGATGAAAAAAATAAATTCAAGTTATGCTTTCATAACCAGTTAAACACAAAACAATTTAGTAACATACATTAAGCACTAGACTTGTACATTCTGAGGTTTCAGATTCCTCCAAATGCGGAAAAAGGTGGTCCTGTGAAAATCCATAATTTAGTTTGTTGCGGTTTCACAAGTACTGGAGCGAGTTTGTCACCAAGTGAGCAGACAATTCTGACAGTTTATAAACTTTAAAAACCTTCAACGATTGTGTGATTTCAAAGATGGGATATTGTGTGGGGGGGGTGCCTATAATGTTAGGCACGCCCTCCAGCCCCATTCAGGAAGCGCCTTTGGCTTCAGTACAGCCAAACATCGATGAAGTTCTATGCCGTTCTAAGGGCCTTAAAGCCCAGGGCTGTTAGGATGGCATAGAATGTCATACGGTCGTGAAGTGGTTAAGGGACAATAACTGCGCTTTGAGGAGCCAATCTGGGCTTCAGTCAGCAGACAAGTATAACCCCGGCTATAAGGTTAGTATAGAGTGCATTGTTTAAAGAGAATGTAAATTTTGATGCTAAAGTGCCCGGTTTTTAAAAATTTGATTAAAAACAGGGGCACTTTAATTCATCAAAATTTACATTTCACTCCTGTTGTGAAAAAACAAAACGCCTTTTAATCTTGACAGCAGCTCCAGCTTCCTCCACCCGTCACAAAGCCTCTTCCTGGGTCTAAAATGAGGAATCCGGCTTCATCACGGCATTGAATCAGACACTGATTCCCCCTGGGGGAGAGCTGTGATAGGAGGATGACCTATCCATTATTACTGACATCAGAAAGGGCTTGCGACAACTGGAGGAAGCTGGAGCTGCTGTCAAGTTTAAAAGGTAAGTTTTTTTTCACAACACGAGTGAAATGTAAATTGATGAATTAAAGTGCCCCTGTTTTTAATCTAATTTTTAAAAACGGGCACTTTAGCCTTGGGAAGTCAGCAGGGTGTAGTTTAAGTTCTGGGAATTAGAAGCTGCTCAATTTATTTAAGGGGCCACTAAAGCTAAATTTTTTCTTTCATGATTCAGATAGAGCATGCCATTTTAAGCAACTTTCCAATTTACTCCTAGAATCCATTTTTTCTTCGTTCTCTTGCTATCTTTATTTAAAAAGCAAGAATGTGATGCATAGGAGCTGGCCCACTTTTTGTTGAGAACCTGGGTTATGCTTGCTTATTGGTGGGTAAATGTAAGCCTCCAATAAGCAAGCGCTATCCATGGTGCTGAACCTAAAATTGGCTGGCTGTTAAGATTTCCATTCCTACATTTAAAATAAATCCTCAGCAACATATAGAACAGCTGCCTGGCAAATAGTGTGCTCGTGACGACTGTGGAAATCTGCCCAATTCCACTGGAACAATATGCAATACGAAAATGTCCACAGCACAACTTGCTTAAAAAGTGTCTATTGACAAATGAAAGAGCGACGTTTCGTGACTACTGTCACTTAATCATGCTATATGCTATATAAAGATAGCAAGAGAACGAAGAAAAAAAAGGAGTAAATAAGAAAGTTGCTTAAAATGTCATGCTCTATCTGAATCATAAAAACATTTTTGATTCAGTGTCCATTTAGACAACCCAAGGCATTGATCTAGGCCCAGTTTGGTATGTTTCATGCAACAAATACCTATTGCAACCTTTTTCTGTAGCAGAGCATACCATCCCTCCCTCTTCAAAATGTTTTTTTTTCTTATATATTCCAGCTGCTGTCTAAACTTGATAAAGGGGTCAATATATCAACACCTTTGGCGGGCTTTGCCTGCCTACGACTGCAGGTTCTCACAAGAGAACATGCAGTCTGTATTTAACAAGCAGCGGTCAGACCGCTGCTTCCCTAACCTTTTCGCCACCTCTTAGGTGAATTTCAGTCTCACCCGGTTTTATCTGACCGGGGAGATTGACAGCTCCTGCCCGCGCTTGGTTGTGCGCAGGCAGGGGGCAGAATTGCAGGCGAGCGCAAAATAGCGCTGTGTGCAATGCTGAATTCCGGCAGCAGAATTCAGCCCGTCAGAGCTGCGGCGGACATTTTGTCATTTGAAATTGCTTGTTACCCTGGTTGTAGCCCCAGCTTTACTGAAAATACCAGTATTGGCTATAGAAAAGCTATGTAAACAAAGCAAGATGAAGATACACTTCCAGGGGGAGGTAGAAGAGAAAAGCTAAAATGTTCATGTTTAAATAGTTCTTTTAAGTATTGGGCTTTGTTACATAGAGATAAAGAAGCCTTTGTACATATAAAAAGTAATAAAAATCAGCTTATTTTGATGGGATGTGGTTTCAAAGAGTAAACCCAGTTTCTTATATACAAAAATAAAACGTAAATAAGACATGTTTGAAACCTAGGTTTCCTGGTCTATTCCATTCTGCTATGGACAACATTTTTTTTTTTTAACATGCAAATCAGATAGCTGGTTTAAGCAGTTTGCAGCAGTTACTGGCAATTTGGAGAATTAAGATTTCTAGGAAAATCAGACAAAAGTATATAGCAAAGCAAGTTTCCTTTCACTACACAACTAACATTTTATAATAAAATATACTTTGCGAAAGAGGCTGTGTGGTAACCCTGTTATTTAACTCCCATGTTCCACACAGCCTTGTTTGCAGTCTATTTGGCTGTTTTATCTGCCCCTAACTGATAGATAAGACATTGCAGCACCCATTACTTTAATGGATTTTAGAAAACCAACATTTTTTGGTGTTAAAGTGACACTGAACCCAATTTTTTTTCTTTTGCGATTCAGATAGAGCATGCAATTTTAAGCAACTTTCTAATTTACTCCTATTGTCTAATTTACTTCATTTTCTTGGTATGTTTATTTGAAAAGTATAGATGCCGTCCCATTTTTGGTGAACAATCTGGGCTGTCCTTGCTGATTGGACAGCACCAATAAAAAAATGCTGTCCATGGTGCTAAACCAAAAATTTGCTGGCTCCTTAGCTTAGATGCCTTTTTTCAAATAAAGATAGCAAGAGAATTAATAGGAGTAAATTAGAAAGTTGTTTAAAATTGCATGCTCTATCTGAATCAAAAGAAAAAAATTGGGTTCATTGTCCCTTTAAAAAGGGACATTATACACTAGATTTTTTCTTTGCATACGTATATTTTAGATGATCCATTTATATAGCCCATCTGGGAGTTTTTTGCAACAATGTATAGTTATGCTTTTTATTTTTATTTAAACATTGTGCTGGTTTTCAAACTCCTAACCAAGCCCCAAAGTGTTTGATGTATACATGTTTACAGACCACTGCAGGCTCCTGTTGGTCTAATCTGTCTTTTCATATGCAGGGAAGGGGTTGGGGGGGGGGGGGGGGAGTATCTGCACCCAGCCACTTCTCACTGGGTGTTCCAGCAAATCTGGATTTATAAAGTAAAACACAGTGCACCCCAATTGATTAAAAATCTTTTACTTGAGCTTTTGTCCTCAAAAAGGTATATTATAAAGTATGAGACACTGATATTATGAGTAGTTAAAAAACAAACTAAAAAACAAAACATTCAATGTACTTTCATTAATTTTGCCCCCCTTTGCTGTTATACCCCAATGTTCATATAATTGCATGTAACAAACTACTATGAAGCTCCAAGTTTAGCACTGTTGATTATATTATAGGCAACAAAAGCCTTTAAAAGGGACATTAAACACTTGGAGATGGTAAAATAAAATGATATATTATATATATATATAAAAAAAATATGTCTGCAATATACTTTCATTTATTTTGCCCCCCCTTTCCCGTCATTCCATTCTGAAATTGTGAGCTTATCAGTTCCTGTTAGAAGCAGAAGTACAGAACACATTCTACACAGTCATTGGCTGCACACTCTAGTGACCTATTTATTACTCATTAATTCACCACAGCAGAGAAGGTAACCTAACATAGCAGCTCCCATTGTTTTATAGACTTTAAATATTGATAAAATAAGTGTAAACAGCTAAAGAAATGTTAAAATACATCTAGGTTTTTTTATCAGACTAATCTTTTCTTTGAATACATCATTCTATCTTGCATTTATTTAGTGTTTAATGTCCCTTTAAAATCATTTAAATGATGTCTTACAGAGAGAACCTTTAGACATTAGAATTTTATCAACAAATAAGTTTTTTTTCTGATTTGCTACCGTTTACAATATGCAAGAATGATGTACAATTAGATGAAAGAACCTAGAAGCAAAATTCAGTACCATCTAGCTGGATATGCAGTACCTTAGAACGGTCAACAGATTTGCTGAATAACAGTGTGATGCACTGACCCCTACAGATCACTTTAAAGAATGAACGGTGGGAAACTTCCAGAGAGCTTTCAGACAAGACCCAACTTGCCCTAATACTTTCCCCTGATACGGCCCCCAGTAAACAGACATAGGAGGAGATTGGATAACTATATATATATTTTTTTTTTCTTAGAGTATGGAAAAAAGCATTATATTCATTCTTGTCACCTACAGTTCCACACGTATTACCATTTTTTGTGTTTTGACACCATATAATCGGTTACATGACACTTCAATCAATGGGCGCCATAATTTCATGACAAAAAATTATATATATATATATATAGGGTTTATTTTATTTCCTAGTCTAGACACCTGAAACAGCTTACTAAAAGGATAAACTGAAATTTACATTTAAAAAAAAATAAACAGTTTTATTGAGTCCATATACACTAAATGAACCACAACAACGATAAAAACAAAATATATGCAGATAAAAATAACGCCAGTTAAAAAAAACCCACACTAAATCAAAAGACAAGATGGTGGTGCGAATCGAGACATGCAGAATAAATAGCATCATATGGTGGTTAAAAAGCATACATTAGGGCCAGAAATCGTGTGAAGATGAGATTCCACCAGGAAATCAAGGAAAGGGCCAACCCTAGACTCAGACTGGCCTCCCCAAATATGGAGAGAGGGAGACAGCAATCACATAAAACGCATTCCTGACACGTAGGGGAAACAAGTCCCACCTCGTTCGGAACATCTGAGTGACATAGCTCACAATACTACACATTATCACAGCTGCAGCAAATGCTTTATGGCAGAGATAATACTAATCTAAGACAGAGTGAGTCCCTGCAGAGTACCTAACTCAGAGGACGAAACCAATGTATATAAATGTTTAACGTATCCATATTGAATACCAATACGCGGCAAACCTGCGGTGTACTTACAGGGCTATGCTTACTCATTGAAGATTGTAGCTTAATCATATAGCCGGTCCCTAAGAAGAAACGATAGAACAGGCGAGGGGCGGGTGGTGATGGAGCATACAGCAAGCCGCTGTCTGCCGTGTACTATGCGGTAGGTTCGGGTGATGCGCCTTACACCTCCAAGCTCGAGCTTCGCTTTGTAACCAACCAACAGCATAGGACGCGGCTTACGCACTGAACGGAACGACGCCGGCTCGCATACGTCATAAATCACCCTATATACTGACGTTGACGTCACATTTACTGAGCCAATCACTAGCCAGAGATACACACCACGGGGGCTTGGGGATAGAGGGAGGGGAGTGTAGCCAGCTGATAGCCGGTAAAAACTGGTTGAACAATCAAAGCTCTTGTGAACTGGGGAGGGGCTTTGCGGAGGCGGTGGAATTTTTGTTGTTGTTAGAAATTCTGACATTTGACAGTTTAACCCTTACGATGCAAGGTTTGTTGGCAACTGAATTTTTTTTTACTGAATTAGTAGACGTGACAGGGACTGGAGCTATTACAGCCGAACATACTCTAAATGAAATCGTGACTTGTAGAGGCCATTTGTGACGCACGAAGTTACGTGGGGAGCGTTGCGCATTGCGTCAAAAAGGGTATGGTGGCGTTTGTCTTATCCAACGACTGTGGACAGGTTATTGATTAACCTTCACGTTAGACTATAGTCCGGTGGTCTGAACTATATTAAGCAGGTCACAGGTTTACAGTACAATAGACAGATGGTGGGATTAGCAGGTGTTTAACAACGTGCTTTGCATGAAGCTGTTTTTATTTTGATTGACACACATGCCAGTTAAACCTCTTTGTCAGCTTGCAGGTGTATCCTGCTGAACACGTTGACAGTTTATACAGTTGAGTAATCATTTAGAGAGACCATATTTCTACAGTCGTGACATTTCTTTCAGTAATACCATATTCTTTTTTCGCCAAAAGTCGTGTACATTTTTTTTTTTCTACAGAATCCTAAACAAATACTTATTACTTAAAGGGATATGATACCCCAACATGTAATTTGTTTCAGACAGAGCATACAGTTTTTTAAAAGCATTTTCAAGATCTATTATCAACTATGCTTTGTTGCCCATAATATTCTATGTCGAAGGTAAGCATCAGGAGCACTACATGGTAGGAAATAATGCTACCATCTAGTGGAAAACTGCTGCCATAAAGTGTGCCAGAAATGGGCTGGTATTCTAAAATTTTCCTCAAACCCATGGACGTTGAATCAGCTGTTTGACCACAAATTTCTTTACTACGCATGTTTGACCACAAATTTCTTTACTACGCATGTACTCTACCGCGTTACTGCATTATCCAGCGCATCACCACATTCCAATTGCTGCGGTCCAGCATTCTTATGGGTCTGAGAACAAGTCTTACCATAAATGTAATCACTGCTCATGTGCTCTACCACAGAATCTAATCTTTACAACAGAACTGCTTGCTAACCACACGTATATACGGTGCACTGTAATTTCCCCTATCTGCACTATTTTTTTTCCCTCCACCTGCAGAGTTCAAGGGAAGACCCCCGCAGATCCTCTGGCATCCACCCCAAGTGAACCTTGGGGAGTGAGGTTTAAAAGGCTGAGGAAAAAAAAAAGATAGTTAAGATGGGGGTATTACAGTGCACCGTATATATGTTTGATGCAGTGACTCGAAGCGTATGCGCACTGATAGGATTTGCAGTCAGAAAGCTGAGCGGTGTCACTGAAACTGACGCGGTCCAGCATTATTATGGGTCAAAGAAAATTATAGAACAACGTCTCCTAAGCATACGCCCCTGCATTTCAACAAATGATATCAAGAGCATGAAGAAAAATTGATAATAGAAGTAAATTAAAAAGCTGTTAAAAATCATGCTCTATTTGAATCATGAAAGAACATTTTGGGGTTTCATATGCCTTTAAAGGGACATTATACACTCATTTTTTCTTTGCATAAATGTTTTGTAGATAATCTATTTATATAGCCCATAAAGTTTTTTTTTTTTTAATTAATGTATAGTTTTGCTTATTTTTAAATAACATTGCTCTGATTTTCAGACTCCTAACCAAGCCCCAAAGTTTTATGTGAATACGCTCGACTACCTACTCCAGCTTGCTCCTGTTTGTGTAAAGGGTCTTTTCATATGTAAAAGAAGGGGGGGGGGGCGTCTTATTTGCCACTTGCAGTGGGCTTTCCATCTACCTTTTCAACAGAGCCAAAGTGACAGCTTCTAAGTAAGTTTTTAAACTGTTTTATACTGGATTTTTATATCAGTATCTGTGCATATTATTCTTTATAGTAGTGTCTATTACATGCAGTTATATGAAAATGAGTGTATACTGTCCCTTTAAATACTATTAAGTTTTTCATTTATTTCAGTTTTTGCAATGTTCTGAACCTATTCTTGAGACTACAAAAAAACAACCTAATATTAATATTCTAAATTATTTTGTCATACAAAAACTGTACTAAGAAAAGTGTGTGTGTGTGTGTGGGGATGCCATGTTTGCAGCAATACATTGCTTTTTGTGAGTGGGGTAAGGTGTGTGTTAGTGGGTGTGGGTAAAAGCCGGATCTTGCCGGATCCATGCCTAATTTAGAAAAATACACACAAACACATCCAGACCCTTCTGTATCCAACAACATTTTACTGCAAAACATTTGGGCCGTTTCAGAACCAGCACATTTTTACAGAAAAACAGCCGGATCCTGCCGGAACCATGCCTAATTTAGACAGAAACACACATATCTAAGCGTTTTCCACACAAACACATCCAGACACTTCTGTATCCAACAACATTTTACTCAAAAACATTTGGGTTGTTTCAGAACCAACACTTTTCTACAGAAAAACAGCTAGATTCTGCCGGATCCATGCCTAATTTAGACAAATACACACAAATGTAACTGTTTTCCACACAAACACATCCAGACACTTCTGTATCCAATAACATTTTACTCAAAAATATTTGGGTCCTTTCAGAACCAACACTTTTTTACAGAAAAACAGCTGGATCCATGCCTAATTTAGACAGATACACACAAATGTAATTGATTTCCACACAAACACACCCATACACTTCTGGATCCATAAATATTTTAAACAAAAATGTTTGGGTCCTTTCAGAACCAACACTTCTTTTCAGAAAAACAGATCCTGCTGGATCCATGCCTAATTTAGACAGATATACACAAATTTTAGTGTTTTCCATACAAACACATCCAGACACTTCTGTATCCTTCAATATTTTACACCAAAACATCTGTGTCCTTTTAGAACCAACACTTTTTTTTTTTTGCTTCAAAACAGCCGGATCCTGCCAGATCCATGCCTAATTTAGGCAGATATACACAAATGTAAGTGTTTTCCACACAAATACATCCAGATACTTGTGGATCCATCAATATTTTACGCAAAAACGTTTGGGTCCTTTCAGAACCAGCACTTTTTTTTACAGAAAAACAGCCGGATCCTGCCGGATCCATGTCAAATTTAGACAAATACACACAAATTTAAGTGTTTTCCACACAAACACATCGACACTTCTGGATCCATTAATATTTTACGCAAAAACATTTGGGTCCTTTCAGAACCAACACTTTGTTACAGAAGAACAGCCGGATCCATGTCAAATTTAGACAAATACACACAAATTTAAGTGTTTTCCACACAAACACATCCAGACACTTCAGGATCAATCAATATTTTACGCAAAAACATTTGGGTCCTTTCAGAACCAACACTTTTTTTCAGAAAAACAGCCGGATCCTACCGGATCCATGCCTAATTTAGGCAGATACACACAAATTTAAGTGTTTTCCACACAAACACATCCAAACACTTCTGTATCCAACAACATTTTACTCAAAAACATCTAGGTTCTTTCAGAACCAACACTTTTTTACAGAAAAATGGCCGGATCCTGCTGGATCCATGCCTAATTTCGACAGATACACACAAATTTAAGTGTTTTCCGCAAAAACACATCCAGACACTTCTGTATCCAACATCATTTTCCAGCAGGATCTGTCTTTTTTCTATCAGCCAATCGGAATTAAGGTAGAAAAAATCCTATTGGCTGATGCAATCAGCCAATAGGATTGAGGTTCAATCCTATTGGCTGATCCAATCAGCCAATAGGATTGAGCTGGCATTCTATTGGCTGTTCCAATCAACCAATAGAATGCAAGCTCAATCCTATTGGCTGATTGCATTGCATTGGATTTTTTATACCTTAATTCCTATTGGCTGATGGAATTCTATCAGCCATTCGGAATCTAAGGGACGCCATCTTGGATGCTTCGCTGATTTATTACCTATGGAGATAGATAATAAACATTTAGCTGTGATGTTATAACTTTCAAACTTGTCATCTAGGTCATAGACCCAGAGATCTTGGGGAGAAAGATATTTAATCACTTTAGGCTCTGCACTAATAAACCTTCGCTTATGTAGCTAGCTTCCTGTTTTAAGTTCAGTTTGGCATACTTGGTTTTTCCAAGGTCATGCACTTGCATGTGGATAAATAATGGAACCATAAAATATAACTTGAATTGAAATGATTGCTTAAATATTCCTTGAAATGTAAGAGGACGTGTTGGGGAGTTACTTACACCTTTCAATGTAGACTTTGATACGTAAGAAAAATAGTATCTCATATATATCTAAAATTGTGCCTGTTTTTTTAGCCAAGAAGTCTATGCAATGCTTACTTCTCGCTTAAATTAAGTGTGAAGTGACTAGATAGAAACCATTTGTTCTTAAGTAATCTTTAGATATATCATAAAGTCCAAAATTGAAAAAATATTTCATTTTGACAGTGAGTTTATCAGACCTATTTAAAGAATTTTGTGCAAAAAAGACATTGAGTCACATAATGGCTTTATAAGTAAACAGATGTTACATGTATAAGCATAATAGCCATAAGATTGTCTGAGTACAATAATATGTATCGCACAAAACAGTGGTTAAATTGTATAAACCGCTCATGCAAATTTTCACTTTCCCATGGGCGGATAAAGCAAGGAGCATTTAAATAGTGCAAATGCTGATACAAAGACAGTTCTGAGGAAGCACCTTCCCAGTTTATGAGGGGGTAAAACGTACATTGGCATTGGCTGACCGTGTCACATGACTCTTTTTGCACCAAGTGAAAGTGTTTGGCATCTTGCGGCGCTAACTTTGAAACTGCAGGATCAGAAGCAGATCTGTTTGTGCTGTTCTGCTACTTTATGTATGAATATTTTTCTGCCTATTGTCAAGGTATATGTATATTATATATTTGGCTAATCAATTCCAAATAATTCATTCATTCAGAAAAATTGACTTGAAACTCATGTCCAGTCCTCTCCCATTCAATATGCAAAGTTAAAATGCATCCAAGTGAAGACAATAAAACATTTGGTCTACTTAATTTAAACAATCGCTTAAAAAGGAATGTTGTAAAAGTGATTTTGAAGAAGAACAAAGTTTTATAGCTTGAGATAGGATAGGACCATTGAGTCACTTCAAAACATCCCTTACCCCATACAGTGAGTGGGGACGGGGTGTCTGGGATCTGTCTTTGAGGCTAAATGATATGCTCACAATTTCAAGGAAATGGAAATTAACATGATGGAGCCTCAAAAGTGCATGCCCATATATGGGTTTCCTGCCAAAGTAAGGAGCCGATCTGTCTAAGAAAAGGTTTGAAAACACAAACATTTTCAGGGATTGTAATTTTTGACAACTACTTGTAAAGTGATCCCTGCTGTGAAATTGAAGCAATGAAGGTTGACCAGCAAAAACACATGTTATAGTGTAACTACTTGAATTCAAAAACATTTTTATACAGCCGGAAAATTTAAATAACTATATAACAATCTATAATTTACTGGATTTTTGTATAATTTTAAACTGCATAGAAATGAATGTATATATGGGAAATAGATTACAATTTTGTAATAGATTAAATGGCATTTGTGATAATCCCCTTGTTGAAGTATATATAACATGGTTTTTCTATCTTTCAGATGGGGCTAGAGGATACTGAGTGCAGGATTGCCTGCATGGGATGATCTGAGTCATGTCATATGATTATACACTAGATGTTTATGAAAGTTTAAACACGTCTCTGAAAATATAACAGATGTATAAATGCTATAATTTTGGAATAATTAGCAGTATGGTTGCTTTGATATAGTGTAGTGTTGAAAACATAATGTGCTTGGTATTGGAATAATCAGAAAATTCACATGCTATCCTGCCTGGAATTCGGAGTGTAAGTAATTAATGCAAGAAATTATGATGATTTTAAATAATCATTATATGGAAGATATTTAAATTATAGCAAACAAAAATGTTCAGAATGAATCTGTTTTGTTTGTCACGTTGCCCCCGATGGACAAAATCCGGTATTACAACTAAAAGACGAATGGTTGTTACAAAGATGCATCTCCCTGACAACATACATTCCCAAAATGAACCAATGAGAAGGGACAAGCACCGTGGGCGTGAATGAAAAAGATCATCAATGATTATATAAGGAATAGCTAAATGTAAGACAAAAAACAATTTTTGGTGATCTGCTTGTCACTAGTGATTGATAACTGGCAGCCATTCTCTTGGGGACAAGGTCATTTTAAGCAAGGAACCGAAAACTTACCTTGATCTATGCGATAACTTTCCTTCAAATGAGATGATCTAAAGATATTTGGAAAAGACAACTACGAATTGGTTCAAATTGGTGAGGTATAATTGTTCTAATTTTTAATATTTGAAACAAAGGTTATTGGTAAGACCATGTTCAAATTGTAGTTAAGAGATTTAAAAGAGCATTTTGTATTTTAGCTTATATTCAGAGCCTGTGTATTGTTAAACATATATCCTTAATGCTAAGTTGTTTTACTGTGCAAATATAGAGTTATAACTCAGAGTTTGGTTATTGGCACAAATAATATATACAATTTCTGATGTTTTAAATTGGAATTATATTAGAATAAATTGTGGTTAAATAGCTGAGTGTATTGCTTGAATGTTAGCAGCTAAATATCTTGGAATCTCATTGTGTAAATTGAATGAAATTCTATTGTGAATAAGGCTAGTTTTAAAGGTAAACTTTTATGAACTTTGCATAGCATATTTTAATAGTTTTTAAACGTGTATAGTATTGATTCATATTCTGATTCCTACAAATATATTTCAATGTGTTTATAGATATTAACAAATAAAAAAGAATTCAGGAATTTATATTAATTTTATGGTTTCTAGAATATGCATATTTTATTGGGGTTCAGTTTAAAGGATAATTATTAAATATATTGTGTTATAACCCTGCCATATACTGACACTATGTACTTGCATAATCAGTATATACCTGCTATTTTAGAGAGAAATTACTGAAGCACGTAGATCACCAGTATATATACTACCCAGGTATAGCTCCTATGGTTATTACCTAGGAGTCCTCGGGTTAGTAGGGGTGCAATCGGCTTTATCTCTCCCTTTCTTTATGCTGTTACTTTGAACTACTGTATTACTCATGCTTGTGGACCAGAGATTTGAAGCTTAGATCCCCATATGTTTCTGTCCTGGTGATACCTCCTTTGAATTTCTAGGGGGTCCAGGTCTCAGAAGGGGTGTAGCTGATTACTTCTGAGTCTTTATTTTGCTACAGTGTTATGTACTATCTCTCACCTTGATGTTATGATTGTCAGTGACCAGTCACTTGATTCCATTATATGGATTTCGGTCTTTAGCTTACATGTGTTGTAAGCTTGATGTATATTGAAAGTTATGTATTTTGTATATATTCTAGTGGGCCTGCTACCATTTTGGAGGTGTTAAAGTGCTTAACCACACATAATGTGTGCAATGTATCCTATCTGACCCTTACGCTAATAAATATTTTAAAAGAGTGCTGTAGTCCCTGTCTTGTTGTGATACGCATAATAGCGTATCTATCTCTTTTAAACAAGTTTAAATAGCATTTTTCTTCACTCAGAAGAAAATGTTATTTTTTTAAACACACACAAACAAATATAGATACATAACTATATATATATATTTTAAATAAAAATAACATTCTTCTGAGTGAAGAACAATGCTATTTAAACTATTTCTTAAAGCACCTTTAGCTATAGCACACTTGGCTTATTGAACCTTTTGGATAGTGCTCGAACAAAAGCAAGAACATTGTTTTGCAGTATGCCCCATAGAAGTCTGTGGGGATAGGCAGTTAGCTCGGCCACACTGTCCAACCCCCAAATGTTAATGAGTTTGAGGCTTTCGCTTGAGTGATAACTTTTTACTTTCAACTTGTAATTGGAGGGCAAAAATAAGAGTGCTATGGATTTAAAGGGACAGTCTAGTCAAAATTAAACTTTCATGATTCAGATAGGGCATGCAATTTTAAACAACTTTCAAATTTACTTTTATCATCAAATTTGCTTT
Organism: Bombina bombina; assembly: GCF_027579735.1. NCBI lineage: Eukaryota > Metazoa > Chordata > Amphibia > Anura > Bombinatoridae > Bombina > Bombina bombina. The sequence continues at coordinate 502,109,022 of NC_069502.1, forward strand.
GTTCCCTTGGTGGTATTTTTGAAAAGCTAAACCTAGCTAGGCTTAAACTGATTTCTAAACAGTTGAAAACCGCCTCCTAGCTCAGAGCATTTTGAAAGTTTTTCACAGTTAGACTGTGCTAGTTCACATGTGTCATATAGATAACATTGTGCTCACTCCCGTGAAGTTATTTAGGAGTCTTCACTGATTGACTACACTGCATGTCTGTCAAAGGCACTTAGATAAGGAGGCTGTCTGCAAATGATTTAGATACAAGGTAATCACAGAGGTAAAAAGTATATTAATATAACTGTGTTGGTTACGCAAAAACAGGGAATGGGCAATAAAGGGATTATCTATCTTTTTAAATAAGAAAAATTTTGGTGTAGACTGTCCCTTTAACTTGAGTGGTGCTAATCTTTTTGCACTCCACTTGTAATCTATGCCGTAATGTCTTTACTCCCAATGTGACTTAAATGAAAAATAAAATTCACGGATTTGCAGAAAGTTGTTGAATGTATTAAGCTAGACTGTGTGAATGAAGATGATTTGTCTGATTAATTTTGTTGTACTAAAGTCTTTCAAATTGTAAAATAAAGTATTTATTTTTCCAGTAACTACTGTATAATTAGTTGATTTCCCACGTGAAATTTGTCAATTCCTGTCTTATTTTCTTAAAAAAAGTTGACAACCCAAATGGTGTTCAATGTTCATAAATCTGATGTATTGGAATATCACTGTTGAATTCTCTCAATGTCACGTATTAGTGATACTTTCGGGGTAGAAGTTGTGTGTTGTATGTGATTTTACAAATGGTGGCTTACTGACCGTAAAGTATATCTCAAGTTTAATGAGAAAGTGCCCGGTTTTTAAAAATATTCTTAAAAATACGAGCATTCATTCATTCAACATTACATTTAAGCGTCTTTTTTCAAATACCTTTTTCTTTATGAAACCAGACCGGCGATCCTCTGCCCGCAGCTCCGGCTTCCTCCAATCATTGCGTGGCCTCACAAGCTGGACGCTTTGGGTTGCACGCAATAATTGGAGGAAGCCGGATTTATCATTGCTGTGCTAAGTACAGCAGGAGCTGCGGGCGGAAGATCGCCGGGCTGTTTTCATAAAGAAAAAGGTAAGTATTTAAAAAAGATGCATAAATGTAAAGTATAATAAATGAAAGTGCCCCTGTTTTTAAGACTATTTAAAAAAAACGGTCACTTTCTCATTAAACTTGACATTCACTTTAATTTGGTGCTTATGCTTCGATAGAGAGCCCCTTCCCTTTGGGACTTTCATGAGGTGCAGGGAAATCGAAATAAAACTTTTAGGATTCAGTGTACAATTAAACAAAACAAATCTACAAATCTGTATAATATTGTTGCTAACATAGCTGCCACATGGTGCTCAAAACACGTACACACTCCTGAGCTAACTTCAGTATGCTCTCATGGGAAGGAACTAAGTTTTAACATCAAAAGAAAGAAGTAAATTTGATTATAGAAATTCTGATGGATTAAAATGTCAAAGCCCTAGCCGAAAAAAAATAATATATATATATATACAAAAATCAAACCTTGTTCAATCATCCTGGGACAACTGAACAAAGTACACAAAAATACAAATAAATGCAAAGCCTGCTGAACAGATCTAAACAGCTGAGCAAAGTACAAAACATACGGTACAATTCAAACGGGAATTTAGCAAAAACTGTCTGATGCAACTGACACACAACAACCAATACACGTCAGCAAAAGCAGCCGGCAGAGACTGAGAGAAAAGTGTGTAATCCAAGGACCGGAGTGAGGAACAAAAAATAAATATATTATGTATCTGCAACAATGGATGTAACGACTGGAAAGTTGTGTAATCAAGCAAATAAGAAACCCTGTGCTTCTGCCTAGATGGATTGAAAAAGGCCCCCATTTAAATTCAACAGAAGAGCTGTAAGAAAAGATTTTATGCATAATGAGGGAATGATTTTCCTTCGTTTTCCAAGCCATTTTTATCTAAACTAATCTGAAAACCCACCCAACAGATACAGAATATATATATATAATTTTATTATTTATTTATTTTATTTTAGTTAATTCATGAAAATGTGTTATTTTGGAACTGACCCTGGCCTTCGTGGCATTTTTGTGGGTTTTTCTTAGTCCTTTATGTGAGAAAGGTAACCAGTCATTGGCACACAACTTCATTATAAACATCAGTATACTATACAAAATCGCACCTTCTATTTATTCATGTTAATTCAATGAATATTAGCTGTTTACTTGCAGTTCGAGATACTAGGATAGTCTACCACATAAACATTCATATACACACCAGAAAAGCAGCTCTTTGTTTCTCATAAGGCACACACTTAAAAAGACAGTAAAGTTAAAATTAAAATGGTCTAATCCTGATAGAGAATGCAGTTTTAAACAACTTTCCAATTTCCTTTTATTTATCAAATTTGCTTTATTCTCTCTGTATCCTTTGAGAAAGAGCAGCAATTCATTACTGAACACATTGGGTGAACCAATGACAAGAGGCATATATATGCAGCTAGCTCCAATTAGTGCATTGATGTTCCTGAGCCTTCCTAGGTATGCTTTGCAACAAAGGACTCTAAGAGAAAGAAGTAAATTAGAAAACAGAAGTACATTTTAAAGTTGTTAAAAATAGCTTACTCTATCTGAATTGTGAATACATAAACTTTATTTTTAAAGTGGGATGTAAGAGTTATAGTGGGGAAGTGAGCAAGGTGTCGGAGAGTGAGAGACAATAATAGAGTGTATGAGACAGAGAGTGATAGAAGCACAGAGGATGAGAGAGAGAGAATAAGGGGACTATCTATCAAGCTCCAAATGGAGCTTGATGCCCCGTGTTTCTGGCGAGCCTGCAGACTCGCCAGAAACAGCAGTTATGAAGCAGCGGTCTAAAGACCGCTGCTCCATAACCCTGTTCGCCTGCTCTGAGCAGGCGGACAGACATCGCCGGAATTCAACCCGTTCGAGTACGATCAGGTTGAGTGACACCTCCCTGCTGGCGGACGATTGGCTGTGAGTCTGCAGGGGGCGGCGTTGCACCAGCAGCTATTGTGAGCTGCTGGTGCAATGCTGAATACGTAGAGCGTATTGCTCTCCGCATTTAACGAGGTCTTCCGGACCTGATCCGCACTGTTGTATCAGGTCCGCAAGACCTATGATAAATAGGCCTCTAAGAGTCTGAGGAGAGAAAGGAGTACATCTGAATATAGGGTGAGGAGAATAGAATGTAAGCAGTGCGAGATAAACAGTGGTAGAAGTATCAATATGGAGAGGTAAAGATAAAGAAATGTAGACAACATTGAAATAGCCCCATGCCAGATATCGCTGACTGCCGACAGCATGCGCTGTCGGCATTTAACATTGCACAAGCAGTTCATCAAAACTGCTTGTGCAATGTTAAATGCCAACAGCATATGCTGTCAGCATTCAGCGATGTCTGGTGGACATGATCCGCCAGACATGCCCCCCCCCCCTCAGGTTCGTGGCCAGGGCGTGTCAATCAACCAGATTGTACACGATCGGCCAGATTGATGTCCACAGCCTCAGAGCAGGTGGATGAGTTAGTTTTTTTACTGTTCCTGTTGCATGATATAAAAAGGGTGCAGGAGGCTATTTGCAACTTTTTCTAAGGTAAGATTTTGAAGATGACTAAGGTGTAGACTGTCCCTTTAACTTGCCAGTCAAAATGTTGCCATTTGACATCCATTCTCTACTCCCTGCACTGGTTGCCAAAAAATAGTGCATACTATTCAAGGTAGGCCTGCTATTCTACAAAGCTCTGCATGATCAGGGATGAAGCTATCTAAAAGATTTACTGGTGCCCTATGCCCCAACTCGCACATTCCAATCAGCACATTGCCTGTAAGCTAAATGTGCCAAGAATTCACTAAAAATTAGGTTTGCAAGCTTTTAGCCATGCCACCCATCTCTTTGGAACACTCTCCCCAGCACAGTAAAAAGAAGCCACTTCTGTGTGCATATTTAAGTAGACTCAGGACCTAACTCTTCACACAAGCCTTTCAGGAATAACATATCTTACCTTTTTTTTTTAATATTTTTATTAAGGAATATGCAAATAATAATACATACAATGAAGAAACATACACAAAAGAAAAACACAATGTACAGGGTTCCTTGTTTTGTGAATTACAGTAGGTCCAATAGTTCATATGAGCGAATATTCTTGGGTATTGCATCAGACTTTGGTTGAACTGGCATGGAGAGAGTCCAGAAATTAAAATGTCTCAAAAAAACAAATAATGATGGGCAACCCCCAAGGTTCTTACAAATGGATCTAAGATGAAGAAAATACCATAAATAGTTAAATCTACAAGCATCAATTAGACTATTAATAAGATAAGTAGAACAGAACAAGGAGCGCCAGAACTTCAATATTTTTTTATTTTGTTAATTTTCATGCCAATGCTGGCAAATGAATAGTCTGCCTAGGTGCTAAAAGCCTATGTAGCGTCTTGTTTAAACTAAATTATCTCCACCCAGGGTTCTAGAAAGTAAGAAAGTTAGAATGTGGAGTCGTAGAAGCAGTTGTAAGTATAAGAATAAGGCGAGGGGAGGAACTGGGGATGAGGTACTTCAAACAGTATGACTAAGGAGGGGGTAACCATAGGTTATGTTAAGGGAGTCTCACTACGTGTATTGGAGCAAAGGTCCCATATGTTCCAATAGCGCTCCATGCTATCAATTGCATTATAAAAGCCCTTTTTCATGGTCACAAGATAATCTATCATTTTGGTAACCTGATGTAAGTTGTGTGCTTCAGGTTTTTTTCCAGCAATGTGCTATACATATTTTAGCAGCCAAAAGTGTTCTTTGGGATATCAAAATAGTTTTGATTCCAATATGTAGTAGGCAAGAGCTGGGGACTCAACCACTACTATCCCCTATTTTGTGCATAACTGGAAAATTTGCTTCCAGAAAGGGGTGACTTTTAAGCACGACCACCAGATATGGAAAGCAGAACTAGTCTCCCCACTGTCTCCAGCTGCAAGGGTAAGAGTCAGAATACATTTTGGCCAATTTGAGTGGAGTCAAATACCATTTCAGCAATAACTTAACATATGTTTCAAGATGAGAAATAAAATGTAATTATTTATTTGTAAACATAGTGTCCATTTCTAATTCTTTATTAATAATAATTCTATCTAGCTCCCTTTCCCAGTCTTTTGTGTTTAGTTTCACAGTAATCTTGTAATAGAAACGTGTGGTGAGTTTTTAATAATTTAATCAGTCTCCCACCTGCCTTCCATCTCCTCTCCCAATAAGTGTGATCCCGCAAATTAAATCTTTGAAAGCCCAAAGCTTGACACATGCTGAGAACCCCAACACTTTCAAAGAAAAGCCATCTAGGGTTCCTTTTACCATACCTACTATCTGTTGAGGAGTAAGGATTCTGTTTTGTCTATATAAGTTGCCCACTTCATTAATATTCCATTTGAATCAGTCAGATTCATGTGTACAGGGAGTGCAGAATTATTAGGCAAGTTGTATTTTTGAGGATTAATTTTATTATTGAACAACAACCATGTTCTCAATGAACCCAAAAAACTCATTAATATCAAAGCTGAATAGTTTTGGAAGTAGTTTTTAGTTTGTTTTTAGTTATAGCTATTTTAGGGGGATATCTGCGTGGCCGGACTTTTAGCCGACGGACACTTGGCCGACGGACATTTGGCCAAAACACAAGTGGCTGTCACATAACAGTCCGGCCACGAGATAGATAGATTTGATAGATAGATAGATCAATAGATGCAATAGATACATTTGATAGATACGATAGATAGATTTGATAGATAAATCGATAGATTTGATAGATAGATTCCCAGATAGGGAATTACATGGTAAGGTTCCCAGAGGCTGTTGCGGCGCCCGAGGCTCTGATTAGAACAGAGCACTCTGGAACGTATCTGCCCTCGGCCGAAATTGGAACATTCTTTAGCTTTCTGTCTGTCAGCCAAATGTCCGTCGGCCAAATGTCCGTCTGCCAAATGTCCTTCTGCCAAATGTCTTTCTGCATTTTGTCAGAGCACCAATATCTGTGTGTGCAGGTGACTATTACTGTGCATAATTATTAGGCAACAAAAAAAAATATATACCCATTTCAATGATTTATTTTTACCAGTGAAACCAATATAACATCTCAACATTCACAAATATACATTTCTGACATTCAAAAACAAAACAAAAACAAATCAGTGACCAATATAGCCACCTTTCTTTGCAAGGACACTCAAAAGCCTGCCATCCATGGATTCTGTCAGTGTTTTGATTTGTTCACCATCAACATTGCGTGCAGCAGCAACCACAGCCTCCCAGACACTGTTCAGAGAGGTGTACTGTTTTCCCTCCTTGTAAATCTCACATTTGATGATGGACCACAGGTTCTCAATGGGGTTCAGATCAGGTGAACAAGGAGGCCATGTCATTAGATTTTCTTCTTTTATACCCTTTCTTGCCAGCCACGCTGTGGAGTACTTGGACGCGTGTGATGGAGCATTGTCCTGCATGAAAATCATGTTTTTCTTGAAGGATGCAGACTTCTTCCTGTACCACTGCTTGAAGAAGGTGTCTTGCAGAAACTGGCAGTAGGACTGGGAGTTGAGCTTGACTCCATCCTCAACCCGAAAAGGCCCCACAAGCTCATCTTTGATGATACCAGCCCAAACCAGTACTCCACCTCCACCTTGCTGGCGTCTGAGTCGGACTGGAGCTCTCTGCCCTTTACCAATCCAGCCACGGGCCCATCCATCTGGCCCATCAAGACTCACTCTCATTTCATCAGTCCATAAAACCTTAGAAAAATCAGTCTTGAGATATTTCTTGGCCCAGTCTTGACGTTTCAGCTTGTGTGTCTTGTTCAGTGGTGGTCGTCTTTCAGCCTTTCTTACCTTGGCCATGTCTCTGAGTATTGCACACCTTGTGCTTTTGGGCACTCCAGTGATGTTGCAGCTCTGAAATATGGCCAAACATGTGGCAAGTGGCATCTTGGCAGCTGCACGCTTGACTCTTCTCAGTTCATGGGCAGTTATTTTGCGCCTTGGTTTTTCCACACGCTTCTTGCGACCCTGTTGACTATTTTGAATTAAACGCTTGATTGTTCGATGATCACGCTTCAGAAGCTTTGCAATTTTAAGAGTGCTGCATCCCTCTGCAAGATATCTCACTATTTTTGACTTTTCTTTCCTTCTTTTGACCCATTTTGCCAAAGGAAAGGAAGTTGCCTAATAATTATGCACACCTGATATAGGGTGTTGATGTCATTAGACCACACCCCTTCTCATTACAGAGATGCACATCACCTAATATGCTTAATTGGTAGTAGGCTTTCGAGCCTATACAGCTTGGAGTAAGACAACATGCATAAAGAGGATGATGTGGTCAAAATACTAATTTGCCTAATAATTCTGCACTCCCTGTATTTGGAAGGTCTTCAAATAGGCCTTTGAGGCCATGAATTGGGGAACCGTGGGGTGATCTCTAACCTTTTTATGTATATATACCTTGTGTAAAGCGCTTTGACTGCAAACAGGAAAAGAAAATTAAATATAAGATTTTGTTATTATTAGTTGAATTAACATAGCCCTTGTGTGGTTACTTTGTATACAGAACTTAATGCCATTAGTTATCAAGAACAAAGAAGGAGAAAACTGTAAAAAACAAGCGGGCACACATGGTAAACGTTATAACAGTATAATAATCCAATGTAACAAAATGATAATAGGCCCAGTACTCTGCTCAAGGGGATGAGGGAAAAGGCTAAAATGAAAGGAATTAATGGAAAGAAAGGGAGATGAGGAAGAGCTTGTTGGTCAGCAAACAAACATCGTAAATACAGCCCATAGGTCAAGAATGTGCATATACTTTATGTACTACTGATACCTTATCTTTGTGTTTTAAGTATATTTTGTGAAAATATTTTTTAACTGTATTATCCAGGCCAGCTAGTTGAATAACTGTGTGAGAAACAGTCAGCTTTAGTCACACACAGTAGGTGATAAAGAGGCAGATGGATGGTACAGAATACATGGTGCAAATTTGAATTCTTGCCTAGAGTGCATGAAACATGTGTGGATGGGCCCTACCCCCCTCACGCCCATTTATTATCCTGGCCCAACACCTTTTACAGATAGGGTTGCCAGGTGTCCAATATTTGAACGGACAGTCTAGTATTTCTGTTTGCTGTCCAGTAAAATATATATATTTTTAAAAACTGACAATTTTGGGTCTATTCTCTCCATGTGCCTTACTGACTGCCTGACAAACTTTGTTAAAGTCAGTGGGACTGTGAAGCTAAGTAGCACATTGCTGAATAGAGCAGCATAGCCTCTCAGTTTTCAAAGTGGAAGTTGTGGTTGTTGTTTCTCTTGTTTAGAGAAGAATTGCCTGGTATTTCGGTGCTGGACTGTCATTGGGCAGGGTCAGACTGATATACTACAGGATATTTTTTTCTCTGTGAAAAGGCATCAACGTGTGCTAAAAGAGTATGCACCCTGAGTGGCAATGAACAGGCATGGAAGTTATTCTAGCTTTTGTTCTGTCTCAGCTGAGTGCCTCTCTCTCTCTTTTCTTATTTATGCAAATTGCTGTTGGGTTTCCTTAAGAGTAATGGGGTAAATCAGACGTGGACTCCTTGCACACATGCCCTAGAGCAGGGGTGTCCAAACTTTGCTCTCCAGAGGTTTTGGAACTACATTTCCGATGATGCTCAGCCAGCATTTTATCTAGCTGAGCATCATGGGAAATGTAGTTCCAAAACCTCTGGAGAGCAAAGTTTGGACACCCCTGCCCTAGAGAGATGCAACTGCACCTCACTGACGAGGTCCACAGAAGGCCGAAATGTTCGTCTGGGGTTGTTGTTTCTCTTGTTCAGAGAAGAATTGCCTGATATTTCGGCACTGGACTGTCATTGGGCAGGTTCAGACTGATATGCTACAGGATATTTTTTCTCTGTGAAAAGACATAGTATGCTAAAAGAGTATGCACCCTAAGTGGCAATGAAAATTAACAGGCATGGAAGTTATTCTAGCTTTTGTTCTGTCTCAGCTGAGTGTGTCTCTCTCTCTTTTTCTCTTATTTATGCAAATTGCTCTTGGATCTCCCTATGTCTAATGGGGGAAAACAGACGTGGACTCCTTGCACACATGCCCTAGAGAAATGCAACTGCACCTCACTGACGAGGCCCACAGAAGGCCCGAAACGATTGTTTGGGGTTGTTGTTTCTCTTGTTCAGAAAAGAGTTTGCCTGGTATCTCGGGGCTGGACTGTTATTGGGCAGGGTCAGACATGCTTGGCCAGTCCATCACCTTTACCTTCTTTAGCAAGGCAGTGGTTGTCTTGGAGGTGTGTTTGGGATCGAAGGGAGGGGATCATGCTCTGCTTCAGTATGTCAAAGTACATGTTGGCATTTATGGTTCCCTCAATGAACTGTAGCTCCTTAGTGCCGGCAGCACTCATGCAGGCCCAGACCATGACACTCCCACCACCATGCTTGACTGTAGGCAAGACACACTTGTCTTTGTACTCCTCATCTGGTTGCCGCCACACACTTGACACAATCTGAACTAAATTAGTTTATCTTGGTCTCATCGGACCAAAGGACATGGTTCCTGTAATCCATGTCTTTAGTCTGCTTGTCTTCAGCAAACTGTTTGCAGGCTTTCTTGTACATCATCTTTAGAAGAGGCTTCCTTCTGGGACGACAGCCATGCAGACCAATTTGATACAGTGTGTGGCGTATTGTCTGAGCAGTGACAGGCTGACCCCCCCCACCCCTTCAACCTCTGCAGCAATGCTGGCAGCACTCATACGTCTATTACCCAAAGACAACCTCGTAATATGATGCTGAGCATGTGTACTCAACTTCTTTGGTCGACTATGGCAAGGCCTGTTCTGAATGAAACTGCTGTATGGTCTTGCCCACCGTGCTGCAGCTCAGTTTCAGGGTCTTGGCAATCTTCTTATAGCCTAGGCCATCTTTATGTAGAGCAACAATTCTTTTTTTAAAGGGACAGTCAAGTCCAAAAAAAACTTTCATGCTTTAAATAGGAAATGCAATTTTAAACAACTTCTCAATTTACTTTTATCACCAATTTTGCTTTGTTCTCTTGGTATTCTTAGTTGAAAGCTAAAACTAGGAGGTTCATATGCTAATTTCTTAGACCTTCAAGACTGCCTCTAATCTGAATACATTTTGACCACTAGAGGGCATTAGTTCACATGTTTCATATAGATAACATTGAGCTCATGCACGTAAAGTGACCTAGGACTGAGCACTGATTGGCTAAACCGCATGTCTGTCAAAAGAACTGAAATAAGGGGGCAGTCAGCATAAGCTTAGATACAAGATAATTACAGAGGTAAAACATGTATTATTATAACTGTGTTGGTTATGCAAAACTGGGGAATGGGTAATAAAGGGATTATCTTTCTTTTTAAACAATAAAAATTCTGGTGTTAACTGTCCCTTTAAGATCCTCAGAGAGTTCTTTGCCATGAGGTGTCATGTTGAACTTCCAGTGACCAGTATGAGAGAGTGTGAGAGCGATAACACCAAATTTAACAAACCTGATCCCCATTCACACCTGACAACTTGTAACAATAACGCACATGACACCGGGAGGGAAAATGGCTAATTGGGCCCAATTTGGACATTTCCACTTAGGGGTGTACTCACTTTTGTTGCCAACGGTTTAGACATTAACCCTTTAGTAACCAGACCATTTTCAATTTTCTTACCGTTAGAGACCAGGGCTATTTTTAAATTTCTGCGGTGTATGTTTAGCTGTAATTTTACTCTTACTCATTTACTGTACTAACACTTATTATATACCGTTTTTCTCGCCATTAAATTGACTTTCTAAAGATACAATTATTTTAATATTTTATAATTTACTATAAAAAAAATAATGAAACAATTGAAAAAACACATTTTTTTCTAACTTTGACCCCCAAAACCTGTTACACATCTACAATCACCAAAAAACAACAATGTTAAATAGTTTCTAAATTTTATCCTGAGTTTAGACATACCCAATGTTTACATGTTCTTTGCTTTTTTACAAGTTATAGGGCATTCCAATCTATTTTTTTTTCAAAATTAGCATTAGTTACATTGTAACACTGATATCTGTCAGGAATCCCTGAATAACCCTTCACATGTATGTATGTATGTGTATATATATATATATATATATATATTCTTTTTAGTAGACAACCCAAAGTATTGATCTAGGCCCATTTTGGTATATTTCATGCCGCTATTTCAACGCCAAATGTGATCAAATAAAAAAAAAAAAGTTCACTTTTTCACAAACTTTAGGTTTCTCACTTAAATTATTTACAAAAAACAGCTTGTGCAATTATGGCACACACGGTTGTAAATAATTCTCTGGGATCCCCTTTCTTCAGAAATAGCAGACATATATGGCTTTGGCATTGCTTTTTGGTAATTAGGAGGCCGCTGTGCACCACACTTGTATTATGTCCAGCAGTAAAGAGATTAATTAGGTAGCTTGTAGGGTTAATTTTAGGTTTAGTGAAGAGATCAGCCTCCCACCTGACACATCCCACCCATGATCCCTCCCTGACCCCTCTCAAACATCTCTCTTCCCTCCCCACCCCACAATTGTCCCTCAATCTTAAGTACTGGCAGAAACTCTGCCAGTACTAAAATAAAAGTTTTTATTTTAAATATATATTCTGCAGTGTAGGATCCCCCCTTAGCCCCCAACCTCCCTGATCCCCCCCAAACAGCTCTCTAACCCTCCCCCCTCTACCTATTTGCGGCCATGTTGGGTACTGGCAGCTGTCTGCCAGTACCCAGTTTGCCATAAAATTGGCTTTTTTTATTAAAACACCTTTTTTTTTTTTTTTTTAGTGTAGCTGTCCCCCTCAATAACCTATCCCCCACCCCCTTGGACAACATGTATCCCCTCCCTCTCCCTCCTTCCCTTTACACTTTAAGTTTCATAGTGTAGCGGTCCCATCCGCTCCTGTGCGTATTCCCGCCCCCCTCTTCCCACTGGACCTAATATACTCCAGTGATGGGCCACCCACCTGTCTCCCTGCAATGGCTCCCACCCACCAATGATCGGCACCATGCATCAGGATCGCTTCCACCGCTTGAAACACCTGAGGACGTACAGGGTACGTCCTTGGTCATTAAGAGACAGTTTTTGTAGGACGTACCCTGTACGTCCTTCGTCGTTAAGGGGTTAATGGCTGTGTGTTGAGTTATTTTGAGGGGACAGCAAATTTACAGTTATACAGGCTGTACACTCACTACTTTACATTGTAGCAAAGTGTCATTTTTTAGTGTTGTCACATGAAAAGATCTAATAAAATATTTACAAAAATGTGAGGGGTGTACTCACTTTTTGTGGGAATATATATATATATATATATATATATATATATATATATATATATACACACACACCGGTATTTGTGTGTGTGTGAAAATGTATGTTAAACTGTTAATAATGGATACAATTCTAGCAAAACTGCTGCCATATACTGTAGTGCTCCAGACGTGCAAACTCTTGAGCATATATCCCTGCTTTTCAACAAAAGATACATAGGGAACAAAGAAAATGTGATAATAGAAGTAAATTAGAAAGAAGAAAAAAATGTGGTTGTCATATCATTTAAGTGGTGGTTTATAAATTTGTAGGCATCTAATGAAAAACACTTTTGTATGATATTATCGATTCATTGACCATCTACCAACGATGGATTTTAAAACTGGTTACTAAAACCAGGTGCATTCTCTCTTTTACAATTACTTTCCTTACAGAGATATGTCAACTTCTTACAGCTATGCCAAAGAACTTTCACGAGCTTCAACATTTGGAAATCATGTCCCTTTAATTATGATGCGTGAACTAGTTTTGTCACTGGGGTATATGAAATTGCCTTGCAGGGATCGGGTTAAAACAAACTTGAAAATGCAATAAAAAATATTCATCTACATTATGATAGATATATATATATATATATATATATATATATATATATATATATATACGCACATGTTATTACGTTTTTAAAATCTGTTTACCATGTTTTACTACGGTGTAAGTCAGAAAATACATTATGTAGCCTTTATGAGTGCATTTAAAATAATACGGAGATAGAGAATTTAGCAATGAACGCGCACGCGATTACCGGAGTATCTTCAGAAGTCGCCGTGCGTGTCACGTAAGAGCTGGAGCTCGTGCTCGTGCACGGACTCACTGTTGGGTAAATGCGCGTGTAAGAAGGCCGTAGGTATGAGCTGCTTTTCACCCGTGAACGCCCCCTTCTCGGTAAGTGACCAGACCGCACCTGGGTTGGGGGAGGTATATAATTAAATTTAAAAAGCCCAATTAAAAACGGCGGCTTCCGAAGAATGCAGATATAGTGCGCTTGATGACGTGACTAGAATATAAAGTTTGCAGTTTATGCAGAGGCCTTTGCAGTCACGCTTTTTACACGCACCATATGGGCGTATGTTTATATATGCACGATAGGTCAGTACAGGCTACTATGCATGAACGTCTTTTACAAAAATTAAATTCCGAGGGTTTAACAATTCCTAAAAATTCCCCCTTTGGTCTATGTGTCAATACACATTGATAGGCAAATATTTTAGTGTTTTGTTTACAAAGCTGGATATTTTTGCTTTATTTGTTGGTTCACAATTTACTGTAATTATTACAATGTGTTTTTTGGTCAATGTAGGCCTGTTGATGGTTCGCAGTCGTACCATGTTGTGCCTTCTAACATTCTTGCGTTTAAATGCGTGACCTCAGCCCTTGCTTGCAACTATGGTTGCTTCCTTATCAGTGTGGCTTACATATCCTGGGTTCGCCTTTTATTCCCTTGACTGTCAGAGTTGGCTGCAATACATTGTAGCCCATATTAATGGCAAAGATGCATAGACATGCCCTGTGTTTTTTTTGTTTATGCACATGGGTAGGCTCCACCCCCTAAATGAGGGTTACAAAATACATGGGGCCTAAAAGAACATAAACATTTGATGTGGAAATAAAATGTGTTCTAATTAGAGCATACAATTCAAGAAAAGTTTCCAGTTTATTTCTATTGTCAAATTTGCTTAGTTCTCATGTTATTATTTGTTAAAGATACCTATGTAGGTAGCGTCCATATGCCTGAAGCACTACATGCCGGAAAATATTGCTGTCATCTTAGTGCTCTTGCAGTTGCTAATGTATAACATTGTTGCAAAACCGCTGCAGGCCTGTGTACACTCCAGAGCTTACATCCCTGATTTTCAACAAAGGATATCAAGAAAACAAGAAAAAACCCGATAGGAGTAAATTAGAATGTTGCTTAAAATTGTATGTTCTATCTGAATCAAGAAAGAAAAAACATTGTGTTTATGTCCCTTTTAAGAAGTTACATGCCAAAAACATTTTTTTTATACAATAAAATTGTAGAACAAATGTTTCCGCTAATCACTGTATGCTGTACTATTGAATGTTTGCATTTTTTAATATTAACTATTTTCTTGTTTTGAATGCAACATTTGATTTGAGGAAGAACGCCTAAGCAAAATGAAAGATTGGAAAGTTCATTCTTATACACACATGATAAGCAACATTAGAATATTACATTTTAAAGGTCAGTCAATGTTAAAGTGATGGTAAAGCCAACCACTTCACATTTCTTTAAATAATAGCTTAGATTAATGTAAGTACATGTAGCACAGAATTTATATTAAAAATATATTTTTTCACTTTAAAATTTGTCTTTCCCTATTCTTGGTGCTAGACTTACTTAAATGTAAGCTTTCATTTAAAGCGACATTGTACCCAATTTTATTCTTTCGTGATTCAGATACAGCATGAAATTTTAAGCAACTTTCTAATTTACTCCAATTATCAAATTTTCTTTATTCTCTTGGTATCTTTATTTGAAATGCAAGAATGTAAGTTTAGATGCTGGCCCATTTTTGGTGAACAACCTGGATTGTCCTTGCTGATTAGTGGATAAATTCATCCACCAATAAAAAACTGCTGTCCAGAGTGCTGAACCAAGAAAAAAGCTTAGATGCCTTCTTTTTTAAATAAAGATAGTAAGAGAATGAAGAAAAAATGATAATAGGAGTAAATTAGAAAGTTGCTTAAAATTGCATGCTCTAAATCACGAAAGAAAAAAATTGGGTTCAGTGTCCCTTTAAATATATGCGAGACATTTTGATTTACCATCACTTTAATAAAAAATAGCAGCAACAAAAACTTTACTACCAGTAGTCAACAATCCCCCCTGAAAAAGTATTGAAACCTTACATTTTTATATTTATTTTTACCTTTAAATATGCTCTTAAAGGGACAGTCAGGTCAAAATTAAATGTTTATGATTCAGATAGAGTACACAATTTTAAACCCCCCCCCCACCCCTGGACAATGCTTTTATTCACACACACACACACATATTAATGCCATTCTCCAGTACCTGTTACAGTTGCAGTCATTTAAGAGTAAACAAAGATCAAATAGTGCATTTGTGTACCACAGAGAGGGTAGTCATTTGTGACAACCGATACACTGAAAAAAAGCAAAAACGTACTTATAAGAGAAGGTAGATCTTAAAATGAAGCTGTATTAACCCCTTAGTGATCAGACCATTTTTCAATTTTCTTACCGTTAAGGTCCAAGGCTGTTTTACATTTCTGTGGTGTTTGTGTTTAGCTGTAATTTCCCTCTTACTCATTTACTTTACCCACACAGAAACCATTATTTTCCTCATATCATATAATTTACTATAAAAAATTATAAAATATGATGAAAACATTGAAAAAAAACACACTTTTTCTAACTTTGACCCCCAAAATCTGTTAAACATCTTGACCACCAAAAACACCCATGTTAAATAGTTTCAAAATTTTGTCCTGAGTTTAGAAATACCCAATGTTTACATGTTCTTTGCTTTTTTTGCAAGTTATAGGGCAATAAGTACAAGTAGCACTTTGCTATTTCCAAACTATTTTTGTTTTCAAAATTATCGATAGTCAGGAATCCCTGAATAACCCTTCACGTGTGTGTGTGTGTGTGTGTGTGTGTGTATGTATAAAGATCGGCACCATTGCTGGTCGATGCAGAGAGGGCCATAGAGTGGCCCTCTCTGCATCAGTTGCTTAGCAAAGGGTATTGCACAATGCCTCACTATCGAGGCATCACTGCAATACCATGAAAGTGTCTGGAAGCGATCACAATCGTTTCCAGCG
Organism: Bombina bombina; assembly: GCF_027579735.1. Lineage (NCBI taxonomy): Eukaryota > Metazoa > Chordata > Amphibia > Anura > Bombinatoridae > Bombina > Bombina bombina. The sequence goes on from NC_069502.1 coordinate 502,125,279, forward strand.
CTTGAAACCCCAGAGGACGTGCCAGGCATGTCCTTGGTCGTTAACTAATGTTTTTTGTAGGACGTGTCTGGTACGTTCTCGGTCGTTAATGGCTTAAAAAGTAGACATGTGCATTTGGGTGTTAAGCAATGAATGCAGAATATGGCAAAACAAAACATTTGGCTCTTTTCAGGTCTGTATTTTTTCTTGTGAAAGTGCAACATACAAAGTCTTTTTGTTGCACTTTCACAATAAGAAATCTGATTCCAAAATAAGCCGAATGCTGCTGACAGCGGCCGTATTTGGAGTTTGTTGCAAAACTAAACACCTAAATGCACGTTTATTAAAAAGCAAGTGTTTTATACAAATTTTTAAAAATGATTAAAAATACTTCTATGCCTTTATTTAAAAATTAAGGAAATACTTACAATTTGCCTGTTAGGGTATCTTGAGGACTGGAATTAAGAAACACTGTGCTAGAGAATGTTATTATTGTACTAGGGCTTGCACAGAATTGTGTGATTAACCCTCACAAGCAAATGAAACACACAGTAAAAGTTAGCAATTCACTTCTGTTCCAGAGCTAAACATGGCAAGTGATTATTGCCATCTGCCTCTGAATGGCTTAGCAGTATTGTACTCAGGACCAGTAGTGCATTGCCATTGGAGAGCTGACAACGCCATTTGCGGAAGGTTAAATGCATAGCTCTGTGCTATCGAGTGTATTGCTTAGATACGCACCATTTAGAACAGATGTATGTGAGCAATATTCTTTACTTTAAAGGGACATAACAGTAACAGCAATCATTATGATAAAACATTTCTTCTTTGCTCTTACATCAACTGCACAGTATGATAAAACACACACTATATTAAAATATGTGCATTTTATTAAGCTTTTGCAAACAGCCCTGCAAAGGTGCTGTGTTCTGTACTGGAAGTGGTCGTGTGCTAACAAGAGCACAGAGACATGCAGGCCCATTTATCAAGCTCCGTATGGAGCTTGAAGGGCCGTGTTTCTGGCGAGTCTTCAGACTCGCCAGAAACACAACTTATGAAGCAGCGGTCAAAAGACCGCTGCTCCATAACCCTGTCCGCCTGCTCTGAACAGGCGGACAGGAATCGCCAGACATCAACCCGATCGAATACGATCGGGTTGATTGACAGCTCCCTGCTGGCGGCCGATTGGCCGCGAGTCAGCAGGGGGCGGCGTTGCACCAGCAGCTCTTGTGAGCTGCTGGTGCAATGTTAAATGCGGAGAGCGTATTGCTCTCCGCATTTAGCGAGGTCTTGCGGACCTGATCCGCAGTGTCGGATCAGGTCCGCAAGACCTTTGATAAATGGGCCTGTAGGTGTTCATCAAAGCACCATATCTGGCTTTTTTTTTTTTTTTTAATCTTATTTAAAGTGATTGTAAAGTTACCATAATAATAAAGAACTGTTGTAAGACTTGTTATTTTTTAGTTTCTTTCATTCATAAACTCCCCTTTTTTCTGCCTAAAAGTGATTTCTTGTTACTTACTGCTAGCATCTTTTCTCCTGCCACCCTTTGATAAACAAACTTTTTTTTTTCTTTTTTAGTAAAGTTTTTGTGAATCTTCTATCAAAACGTTTGTCATACGGCACGAAAAGAAAAAAAAAATGGCTAGTGACAAAGCTGCTCATGCGCTCTTATTCGTCATGGATTTTCTCTATGTCACAGAAGACTAACAGGAAATGTTAGAGGGTCGGAGGAAGCAGCCGAAAAAGGTAAAAAGAAAAACTAAATTTATTATAAGTGAGAACTTAAAAAAAAAAAAAAAGTTTTAGTAAAGAGGTTAGGTAGAATTCAAAACTGTGTTTTAAAGACTTGAAATTTACCATCACTTTAAAACATACTTTAATTTAAAAAGGTAGAATAAATTAAATATTTTATTTATCAGTTTTGTATAAAAAAAATATATATTTACCTTCTGTCTTACAATATTATATAAAGTGTGTGTATATTTAGTGGCCATTGCCTTATACTATCTTTTTATTTTTTATTTTTATAATCCCCGTAGACAAAAATTAAAATGACAAACCACTATTATGAGGTGGTTCAAAGCTTTGTCCTAGGGCCTAGCAAGGTATAGTTATGACCCTGGTTGACAACATTGCTATATACCTTGGAAGCATCAAAAAATTGCATAGCTTGCTAGATATTTTATTAGAAACAAAGGAGAATAAAATGTATGTATATGTAATGGATATAGATATATTTACAATTATAAATGTTGTAGGCAGCCATGGTTTCTGTAGTTTGTCAAGCCTTGCCTAAAGTCTACAAATTTGCATACTAGGAGTGCTAAAAATTGAAGCATGCACCAAGGATTTTGAGGCCGCTTCCTACTGCCATATTAATCGGCTGCATTTTCATCCTGAGGCCATGGTATCTTGCTTAATTGGGTATGCACAGGAACTATTATGCTTTGGGACATTTAGGAGGCAAGAAATAGTCTGAGCATCTAATAAAATCAATACACTTACAGAATATCCCAGGATGATGGATTTTCCTCAAAATAGTCCAGAAAACACGTTTGTTCTTGCAATATGCTGCACTGGGTTTTATCACTGGGCTGCAAGCTTCCAATGAGTGATAGTGAAAGGGTTTAAATTCAGCAGTCAGAATATTAAAAGTTCTCTCAACATAGTTAACACTTGCGGTATGCTGTACGTCTTGTAAATATAAGACTTTTTTGTTGTATTGAGATAGGTTCACATATCCGCAGAGCGTGAACATTTTCAAAACAGATTAACACCTTGGTTTCTGCAGTTGTTTTTCAGTGCTCACACTGCCACACCATTTGACTTATTTGGAAAAGCCAATCTGCACTTGTTACTGCCACTGTCACTTTATTCAATTTCAGAGTTTATTTATAAAATTTCAATAAAAGGGGGTATAAATAATTAAATTATAATACAAAGGTTTTTACTACCCATAAATAAAAATTCTGTTTGACAATCTCATGGTAGTTTATGTCCCTTTGAACTATGTACAAAAGTAAATTTTAATGCTTGATATAGTCCTTCTAAATATTCAACTTTCATATTACCTATAGACATAAAGGTCAGAAATAAGTTTTCATGATTTAGATGTAGTATGCAATTTTAAACATATTTCCTTTCTACTTCTTTACTTTTACATTTACTTTGTTTTCTTTGTATCCTTTGGAAAAAAAACTACTAAGATAAGCTCAAGAGCGTACATGTGTCTTGTGCATTATATCGCAGCAATGCTTGCAACAATATCTCTAATAATGTTATACATTGTTGTGAACACTGCTGCTATTTAGTGCTCAGGATAAATGCACTCTTTTGAGACTATCTAATTCTGCTCTTCAACAAAGGATGCCAAGAGTACACAGTGCATTTTAAAAACAATAAATTGGAAATTTGTGTACAATTACATGCTCTATCTGTATCGTTACAATTTAATTTTGACTTTCACGTTACTTTAATTGTTGTCCGTTATTGTAAATTAAAAAAAAAAAAAAAAAAAAAAAATTCTGCTCTCATGTGCAAATTAAATAAACTAGACTAGTTTTTACTCTTGCCCAGTCAGTCAGTTTGTTAGGTCTTTCCAGGTCAGGTTCCAAGACAGTAAATCTCAAAATCAAATTAAAATAATCAGAATTAAAGGGATGGTAAGGTCAGAAATGTTTTATGCATTTTTAAACAGTAATACTAGTTATAAGAAGTTCACCAAATACCTTGCGCTGCGCTTTTTCAATCGTTCACTTGCTATTGCGGCTAAAAAATATGTAGATTTCGAAACTCACCGTGAGGCTAATTTGCATTAGCCAATCACGGTGGGCAACTTGTGTTTTCGCTTCCCTGCAGTTCCGAGTACTTGGAAGAAAAAGCATGTGCTCTGATGTGCCTAATTTTAATGCATGCTCTTTGTGTTTTGCAATTCCATCTGCGATGTCAGCGGTTGTAAATGCGTAGGCATCTGGAAATCAAGCCAGATAATATACAGTCGTATGCAAAAGTTTAGGCACCCCTGACAATTTCCATGATTTTCATTTATAAATAATTGGGTGTTTGGATCAGCAATTTCCTTTTGATCTATCAAATAACTGAAGGACACAGTAATATTTCAGTAGTGAAATTAGGTTTATTGGATTAACAGAAAATTTGCAATATGCATCAAAACGAAATTAGACAGGTGCTTAAATTTGGGCACCCCAACAGAAATATTGCATCAATATTTAGTAGAGCCTCCTTTAGCAGAAATAACAGCCTCTACACGCTTCCTATAGCCTGTAATGAGTGTCTGGATTCTGGATGAAGGTATTTTGGACCATTCCTCCTTGCAAAAAACTCCAGTTCAGTTAGGTTTGATGGTTGCCGAGCATGGACAACTCGTTTCAAATCACCCCACAGGTTTTCAATGATATTCAGGTCTGGGGCCTGGGATGGGCATTCCAGAACATTGTACTTGTTCCTCTGCATAAATGCCAGAGTAGATTTTGAGCAGTGTTTGTGACTGATTCCTCAACATTATTCTCAAGTATCTGCTGATATTGAGTGGAATCCATGCGACCTTCAACTTTAACAAGATTCACAGTACTGGCACTGGCCACACAGCCCCACAGCATGATGGAACATCCACCAAATTTTACTGTGGGTAGCAAGTGTTTGTCTTGGAACGCTGTGTTCTTTTGCCGCCATGCATAACGCCCCTTGTTATGACCAAATAACTCAATCTTTGTTTCATCAGTCCACAGCACCTTCTTCCAAAATGTAGCTGGCTTGTCCAAATGTGCGTTTGCATACCTCACGCGACTCTGTTTGTGGCGTGTGTGCAGAAAAAGCTTCTTCCGCATCACCCTCCCATACAGCTTCTCCTTGTGCAAAGTGCGCTGAATTGTTGAACGACACCATCTACAGCAAGATGATGTTGTAGGTCTTTGGAGGTGGTCTGTGAGCTGTTTTTGATCGTTCTCACTATCCTTTGCCTCTCCGATATTTTACTTGGCCTGTAACACTGGCCTTAACAAGAAGTGTGCCTGTGGTCTTCCATTTCCTCACTATGTTACTCACAGTGGACACTGTCAGCTTAAATCTCTGCAATAGCTTTTTGTAGTCTTCCTCTAAACCATAATGTTGAACAATCTTTCTTTTCAGGTCATTTGAGAGTTGTTTTGAGGCCCCTATGTTGCCACTCTTCAGAGGAGAGTCAAAGAGAACAGCAACTTGCAATTGTCCACCTTAAATACCTTTTCTCATGATTGGATGCACCTGTGCTGTCTATGAAGTTCAAGGCTTAATGGGCTCACCAAACCAGTTGTGTGTTCCAATTAATCAGTGCTAGATAGTTACAGGTATTCAAATCATCAAAATGACAAGTGTGCCCAAATGTATGCACTAATTTTGTTTTGATGCACATTTTCTGTTAATCCAATAAACCTCATTTCACTACTGAAATATTACTGTGTCCTTCAGTTATTTGATAGATCAAAATGAAATTACTGATCCAAACACCCAAATATTTATAAACTAGTCCTAAAGCCTCTCTCTCTCTCTCACTCTCTCTCTCTCGCCTTCACTTGCCGGTCCTCGCGCTGCTTTGTTTCACTGATCAGCTGTGCTGCCGGGTCCTCGCGCGTGCGATCAGCTGCAAGAGTTTGTCTGAACTGCGCATGACGGCTTCAGACAAACTCTTGTCTTTTATAATATAGGATGAAAGTCTTGGAAATTGTCAGGGGTGCCTAAACTTTTGCATATGACTGTATGTGTGTGTCTGAGATTTCATGACTGCCAGTTGTAGGGGGCTGGAAGCTGTGACGTCAGGTATAGAAATAAAATAGCGTTTTAAAACATGATCAGACCGGAATTTTTTTTAAGTAAATTCACATTCATAAATAATATGTAAACATTTGCATTTAAAAAAAGTGATATTTTTATATTGCCTTTACTAATCCTTCAATTACTAAAATCCAAATGAAAAAATAATTTCAACATAATCTACACATTGTATATAAATTCCACATCAATATCTTGCAGATAACAACGTATTTCTTTCATACAGGCGATGAGAGTTTACAATCCATTACTCCTTGGAATTACTCTTCCTGACCACTAGGAGGAGGCAAATATTCCCAAACTTCAAGAGCCCTATTAAACCCTTCCTACCTCTATGATAACTAGTCTTGTGTTTGCCAGAGGTAGGTGAAGAATGAAGGTGCTCCAGATGTTTTAATATTAGAGGGGTTCTCAGACTGAGTTGAGGTCCATTTTCCCCTCAGAGTGCTGCTGTTTGACAGAGAGATATATTGGGAATATTGCGTATTGGTACAAATTTACCTTCTGGGAGTTAGTTACAAGCGTGTCGCAGGGACATATCCTTTACCTCCACCTGTTGGGACATGGGTATACTCCCATTCAGTTTCCTCTGCTGATATGTTTAAAGGATTACTTTCTGTTATAATTTTTAAGCTAAACAACTAACATATTAAAGTTAATAAACATTAATTAAAACCTACTGACCTATATTTTCTCCAAAACGAAGTTTCATAACGTTCTAAAAGTTATATCTTTTATTCGCCGATGATGTCACGTTATCCTGCCCACTATTTTCAGCACTGAGTGTTCAAAATACTTAAACCAATAACTTTGTGTTTAAAGCGCCATTTTGAAACCTAGGTATTGTAAACGGATTGGTACAGAGCAAAGGATACCCACGGAGTGGGTTTGGAAAACAATTAAATTTGCAGACAAGATTTCTGATATACTGTAGAGATATGTTAATGAAATGCTATTGATAAAAAGCGTATTTGGGGTAGTTAGTTAGTAACAGGCATAGAAAATATTTACTTACAGTGGCCCTTTAAGCACTGGTTTGGCTTTCTTCTGGTTTACATTTTATCTTCTAGTAGTTGAGTTCCTATACGTAAGTACTTTTTAAAAAAAAATAATATTATTCTGGCACTCATATAAGCCTGTTGGGCTACTAAGTATGTCTATGATTATACTATGTAGTCTAGGGAAATTATTATTTATATATTTGTTATGTGCTCCTTTAAAATTGTAAGGCTCTATTCCTATTCAGGGTAGGGCGTGCTTTTTCCCTTTTTAACTCATGTTGTTTGTGCGCATTCCTTATTTTAGTTCTGAGTGCACTTAGATGTGTAGTTTTCTCGGTTTTCTTGCGTGTTATTTTTCATTTTTGATGTCAAGTTAGAGCTCTGAGGCTATCTGTCTTTGTTTAATACTATGTTTGGAGGGGTTAAGTTTTCCCCTTACCTCGAGAGCTTTTGGGGAATATAGCCTTATGATTGTATATTTCTTTTTTTTTCTAAATTCTTATCATGGAGCCTTCTGTGTCTGTCCCTGAAACCCCTTAAGAAGCAGGGGGTTCTGCAGATTGTTCTCCAGGATTTAAGGACTTTGTAATATCAACTATATACTAAAATGCTGGCGACTAAAAGTAAGCGTAAAAGGTTAGTTCATGATTTACCTTCTACTGGTTCTACGCCTGTATTAAATACTGTTCTGGATCCTGGTTCATCCTCGGAGAGTTATTATCTGATGATCAGGGGTCTGCTTCTGATCATGATTCTGTTTTATTCCCTTTTTTGTTTTGTTTAAGGTGAATCATATTGGTTCTCTTTTTAGTGTTCTCCACAGAAAATGTTGCCAGCCAGGTGGCAATATAAAGTAGCCGGGTGGGGGCAGTGTAATATTTTCTGATATTATATAATTTTCTGCTATCCAAAGCACAATATAATTGCATAATTTAACATAAATGGTTTTAATGATGTTTTGCTCAATAAAAATTGAACTTTTTTATTAGCTAATTTTAGCTTAAAGGGACAGTATAGTCAAAATTAAACTTCATGATTTAGATAGGGCATTTAGTTTTAAACAACTTTCCAATTTACTTTTATCTGCAAATTTGCTTTGTACTCTTGCTATTCTTAGTTGAATGCTTAAAGGGACATTAAACACTAAATACATGCTAGATAGAATGATGAATTCAAAGAAAAGATTAGTCCATGACTAACATGTAGATGTATTTTTTAAAGTGTCATTAGTTGTTTAAAAAGTGACAAAATAAGTGTAAAGTTTTAGTGTCTATAAAACACTGGGAGCTGCCATGTTGTAACTTGTGTTACCTTCTCTGCTGTGGCAAATTAGGGACAGTTATACATAGGTCATTAGAGTGTGCAGCCAATGGTTGTGCTGCATTTAACAGTGTTCTGCACTTCCATTTCTAACAGGAACTGAAAAGCTCACAATTTCAGAATGGAATAACAGGCAAAGAGGACAAAATAAATAATGAAAGAATATTACAGAGTTGTTTTATATATACAATTTATCATTTTATATTACCATCTCAAAGTGTTTAATGTCCCTTTAATCTAGGTAGGCTCATATGCTAATTTCTAAACCCTTTGAGGTCGCCTCTTATCTGAATGCATTTGCCAGTTTTTCACAGCTAGATGACGTTAGTTCATGTGTGCCATATAGATAACAACACTGTGCTCACGCCGTGGAGTTACTCATGAGAGGGCGCTGATTGGATAAAATGCAAGTCTGTCAAAACAACTGAGAGATATTAATTAGTGGACCCAGCGCAAGTATGTACACCTATTGCTCCCTTCAATGGGTTTCCTAGTAAACCTTGTGATAGTCAATTGTGTGAGTGAATGAAGCGAGTGCCAAGAAGGCTAAGGTGAATGTATAAACGGTTACATTTTTTATGTACACAATATAAAACACAAATCAAGCTAAATTTCATGGATCCATGGTTTACAAGATAAAAACAATATGTAAACAGTTATAAAAGCAGCAACAATCTATGAAAAAGACAACAATAATCTTCATAAAGAGATGAAAATAAATAGCAAATGCATCTAATGTTGAACAAAAATGTCCCAGTAAAAGTGTTTGGAAAAAAGTCCACCATTTTTTTTCACTTTTTGCATATTGTATTTCATTTTGGAGTGATTGTTTTTGGACATTTGAATATTTTGGACATCTTTCACATCACACACTTTATTGGGACAACTTAATTGGAACTCACATCAACTATATTTTTGGGGACTTTTTTCCAAACACTTTTACTGGGACATTTTTTTCAACATTAGATGCATTTGCTATTTATTTTCATCTCTTTATGAAGATTATTGTTGTCTTTTTCATAGACTGTCTTTATCATAGATTGTTGCTGCTTTTATAACTGTTTACATATTGTTTTTATCTTGTAAATCATGGATCCATGAATTTTAGCTTGATTTGTGTTTTATATTGTGTACATTAAAATTGTAACCTTTATACATTCACCTTAGCCTTCTTGGCGCTCGCTTCATTCACTCACACAATTGACTAAAACAACTGAGAGAAGGGGGCAGTGTACAAGGTAATCACAGAGGTAAAAAGTATATTAATATAACAGTGTTGATTATGCAAAACTGGGGAATGGGTAATAAAGGGATTATCTATCTTTTTAAACAATACAAATTCTGGAGTAGACTGTCCATTTAAGCTTTGGATTCAGAAGGCTTACTTTGAGGTGGGTCAGTTTCCTCCTAAACTATTTGCTACCCTTTCTACTAGGTCAGTTACCACGTCTTGGGCTTTTAAGAATAAGGCCTCTGTTGATCATATTTGCAAGGCAGCTACTTGGTCATCTTTGCATACTTTCACTAAATTCTAACATTTTGATGTTTTTGCTTCTTCTGAACCAGCCTTTGGTAGGAAAGTCCCTCAGGCTGTTGTTTATGGTTGATGTTGGATTCTTTCTTTGCTTATTTTTTCTTGTTCTTTGCCTGAAAAAAAAAAAAAAATTACTCTTTCTAGTATCGTGATAAAAAAAAGTTGAGGGAAAAAAAGCTAAACTAAACAATTTATTAGATGATATATGTTGCTGGTCCTGCCCTCATTACTCGTGGACTTCACTACTCGGGTATTAGTTTCCCAAGTAATGGATCCTGGACTCTCACTACCTGTATGAAAGAAAACTTAATGTATGCTTGCCTGATAAATGCTCTTCTTTCATGGTGGTGAGAGTCCACAAGACCCCCCCACCCTGTTATTTTTTTCTAGTTAGAGTTTGTGTTTATTTTTTTTGCACCTCTTTTTCTCTGCTCCTTTCTTGACTCTAATTTCCTTTTTTCTACCTCTTTTTGCTTGGCTATATGTCAGACTAGTTATCATAGATCTGGGAGGGGTTTAAAAATCTGCCTCCTCCTAGTGATCAGGAACAGGAATTCCCACCATGAAATAAATGAATTTATCAGGTAAGCAAAACATTTTTTCTCTTGTTAAGTGTATCCAGTCCTCGGATCATCCATTACTTGTGGGATATTCTTCTTCCCAACAGGAAGTTGCAAGAGGATCACCCACAGCAGAGCTGTTATATAGCTCCCCCCCTAACTGCCATATCCAGTCATTCTCTTGCAACCCTAAACATAGAAGGAGGTAGTAAGAGGAAAGTGGTGTAATATAGTTAGTTTTTTCTTCAATCAAGAGTTTATTGTTTTTAAATAGTACTGGAGTTGTACAATTTTCTCTCAGGCAGCATTTAGAAGAATAATCTGCCTGCGTTTTCTATGATCTTAGCAGAAGTAACTAAGATCTACTGCTGTTCTCACGTATGTCTGAGGGGTGAGGTAACTTCAGAGGGAGAATAGCTTGCAGGTTACCCTGCAATAAGGTATGTGCAGTTTTAAGTTTTTCTAGGGATGGAATTGCTAGAAAATGCTGCTGATACCGGATTAATGTAAGTTAAGCCTAAATACAGTGATTTAATAACGACTAGTAACAGGCTTACTGTGAGAGCTATAGACTCTTATAATTATGCAATATAAAACGTTTGCTGGCATGTTTAATCGTTTTTATATATGCTTTGGTGATAAAACTTATTGGGGCTTAGTGTTTTCCACATGGCTGGCTTGATTTTTGCCTAGAAACAGTTTCCTGAGGCTTTCCACTGTTGTAATATGAGTGGGAGGGGCCTATTTTAGCGCTTTGTTGCGCACTTAAAATTACTGACAGAGACATCCAGCTTCACTCAGCAGTTCCCTGCATGGTATAGGACATCTCTGAAGGGCTCAAAAGGCTTTAAAAGTCGTTTATTGAGGAAGGTAAAGCCACAGTTGAGCTGTGGCAGTTTATTGTGACTATCAAAAAACATTGTTTTTCATTTGTCAATCCGTTTTTTGCATTAAGGGGTTAATCATCCATTTGCAAGTGGGTGCAATACTCTGCTAACTTGTTACATACACTGTAAAAATTTTGTTAGTTTAACTGCTTTTTTTCACTGTTATTTCAAATTTTGACAAAATTTGTTTCTCTTAAAGGCACAGTAACGTTTTTATATTTGCTTGTTAACTTGATTTAAAGTGTTTTCCAAGCTTGCTAGTCTCATTGCTAGTCTGTATAAACATGTCTGACATAGAGGAACCTCTTTGTGCATTATGTTTAAAAGCCATGGTGGAACCCCATAGGAGAATGTGTACTAAATGTATTGATTTCACTTTAAATAATAAAGATCAGCCTTCATCTTTAAAAGAAATATCACCAGAAGATTCTGACGAGGGGGAAGTTATGCCGACTAACTCCCCCCACGTGTCAGATCCTTTGACTCCCGCTCAAGGGACTCACGCTAGAATGGCGCCAAGTACATCAAAGACGCCCATAGCGATTACTTTACAAGACATGGCGGCGATCATGGATAAGACCCTGTCAGCGGTATTAGCCAGACTGCCTGAATATAGAGGCAATCGCGATAGCTCTGGGGTTAGGCGTAATACAGAGCGCACAGATGTTTTAAGGCCCATGTCTGATACTGCGTCACAATATGCAGAAGCTGAGGAAGGAGAGCTTCAGTCTGTGGGTGACGTCTCTGACTCGGGGAAACCTGATTCAGATATGTCTACTTTAAAATTTAAGCTTGAGAACCTCCGGGTGTTGCTTGGAGAGGTTTTAGCTGCTCTGAATGACTGTGACACAATTGCAGTGCCAGAGAAATTGTGTAGACTGGATAAATACTATGCAGTGCCGGTGTGTACTAACGTTTTTCCTATACCTAAAAGGTTTACAGAAATTTTTAATGAGTGGGACAGACCCGGTGTGCCGTTTTCCCCCCCTCCCATTTTTAGAAAAATGTTTCCAATAGACGCCACCACACGGGACCTATGGCAGACGGTCCCTAAGGTGGAGGGAGCAGTTTCTACTTTAGCAAAGCGTACCACTATCCCTGTCGAGTACAGTTGTGCTTTTTCAGATCCAATGGATAAAAAAATTAGAGGGTTACCTAAAGAAAATGTTTATTCAACAGGGTTTTATCCTGCAGCCCCTTGCATGCATTGCTCCTGTCACGGCTGCTGCAGCGTTCTGGTTTGAGTCTCTGTAAGAGACTTTTCAGACAGCTACTCCATTGACTGAAATACTTGACAAGCTTAGAACACTTAAGCTAGCTAATTCTTTTGTTTCTGATGCCATTGTTCATTTGACTAAACTAACGGCTAAGAATTCTGGATTCGCCATCCAGGCGCGTAGAGCGCTATGGCTTAAATCTTGGTCAGCTGACGTGACTTCAAAGTCTAAATTAATTAACATTCCTTTCAAGGGGCAGACCCTATTCGGGCCTGGTTTGAAGGAAATTATTGCTGACATTACTGGAGGAAAGGGTCACACCCTTCTTCAGGACAGGGCCAAATCAAGGGCCAAACAGTCTAATTTTCGTGCCTTTTGAAACTACAAGGCAAGTGCAGCATCAACTTCCTCTGCTTCAAAACAAGAGGGAACTTTTGCTCAATCCAAGCCGGCCTGGAAATCTAACCAGGCTTGGAACAAAGGCAATCAGGCCAGAAAGCCTGCTGCTGCCTCTAAAACAGCATGAAGGAATGGCCCCCTATCCGGTAACGGATCTAGTAGGGGGCAGACTTTCTCTCTTCGCCCAGGCGTGGGCAAGAGATGTTCAGGATCCCTGGGCGTTGGAGATCATATCTCAGGGATATCTTCTGGACTTCAAAGCTTCCCCCCCACAAGGGATATTTCACCTTTCGAGATTATCTGTAAACCAGATAAAGAAAGAGGCATTCTTACGCTGTGTGCAAGACCTCCTAGTAATGGGAGTGATCCATCCAGTTCCACAGACGGAACAGGGACAGGGATTTTATTCAAATCTGTTTGTGGTTTCCAAAAAAGAGGGAACCTTCAGACCAATTTTGGATCTAAAGATCTTAAACAAGTTCCTCAGAGTTCCATCGTTCAAAATGGAAACTATTCGGACCATCCTACCTATGATCCAGGAGGGTCAGTTCATGACCACAGTGGATTTGAAGGATGCTTACCTTCACATACCGATTCACAAAGACCATCATCGATTCCTAAGGTTTGCCTTTCTAGACAGGCATTACCAGTTGTGGCTCTTCCCTTCGGGTTAGCTACAGCCCCAAGAATTTTTACAAAGGTTCTGGGGTCCCTTCTGGCGGTACTAAGACCACGGGGCATATCAGTGGCCCCTTATCTAGACGACATCCTGATACAGACGTCAAATTTCCAAATTGCCAAATCTCATACGCACATAGTATTGGCATTTCTGAGGTCGCATGGGTGGAAAGTGAACGAGGAAAAGAGTTCTCTATCACCCCTCACAAGAGTGTCCTTCCTAGGAACTCTGATAGATTCTGTAGAAATTAAAATTTACCTGACGGAGTCCAGGTTATCAAAGCTTCTAAATTACTCCTGTGTTCTTCACTCCATTCAGCGCCCGTCGGTGGCTCAGTGCATGTAAGTGATCGGCTTAATGGTAGCGGCGATGGACATAGTGCCATTTGCGCGCCTACATCTCAGACCGCTGCAATTATGCATGCTAAGTCAGTGGAATGGGGATTACACAGATTTGTCCCCTCTACTAAATCTGAATGAAGAGACCAGAGATTCTCTTCTCTGGTGGCTATCTCGGGTCCATCTGTCCAAGGGTATGACCTTTCACAGGCCAGATTGGACAATTGTAACAACAGATGCCAGCCTTCTAGGTTGGGGTGCAGTCTGGAATTCCCTGAAGGCTCAGGGATCGTGGACTCAGGAGGAGAAACTCCTCCCAATAAATATTCTGGAATTAAGAGCAATATTCAATGCTCTAGCTTGGCCTCAGTTAGCAACACTGAGGTTCATCAGATTTCAGTCGGACAACATCACGACTGTGGCTTACATCAATCATCAAGGGGGGACCAGAAGCTCCCTAGCGATGTTAGAAGTATCCAAGATAATTCGCTGGGCGGAGACTCACTCCTGCCACCTATCAGCGATCCATATCCCAGGTGTAGAGAACTGGGAGGCGGATTTTCTAAGTCGTCAGACTTTTCATCCGGGGGAGTGGGAACTCCATCCGGAGGTGTTTACTCAATTGATACATCGTTGGGGCAAACCAGAGCTGGATCTCATGGCGTCTCGACAGAACGCCAAGCTTCCTTGTTACGGATCCAGGTCCAGGGACCCAGAAGTGACGCTGATAGATGCTCTAGCAGCGCCTTGGTTCTTCAACCTGGCTTATGTGTTTCCACCGTTTCCTCTGCTCCCTCGACTGATTGCCAGAATCAAACAGGAGAGAGCATCGGTGATCTTGATGGCGCCTGCGTGGCCACGCAGGACCTGGTATGCAGACCTAGTGGACATGTCATCCTTTCCACCTTGGACTCTGCCTTTGAGACAGGACCTTCTAATACAAGGTCCTTTCAATCATCCAAATCTAATTTCTCTGAGACTGACTGCCTGGACATTGAATGCTTGATTTTATCAAAGCGTGGCTTCTCAGAGTCAGTCATTGATACCTTAATACAGGCATGAAAGCCTGTCACCAGGAAAATCTACCATAAGATATGGCGCAAATATCTTTATTGGTGTGAATCCAAGAATTACTCATGGGGTAAGGTTAGGATTCCTAGGATATTGTCTTTTCTCCAAGAGGGTTTGGAAAAAGGACTATCAGCTAGTTCTTTAAAGGGACAGATTTCTGCTCTGTCCATTCTTTTGCACAAGCGTCTGGCAGAGGTTCCAGACGTTCAGACTTTTTGTCAGGCTTTGGTTAGAATTAAGCCTGTGTTTAAACCTGTTGCTCCCCCATGGAGCTTAAACTTGATTCTTAAAGTTCTTCAAGGAGTTCCGTTTGAACTCCTTCATTCCATTGATATCAAACTTTTATCTTGGAAAGTTCTGTTTTTGATGGCTATTTCCTCGGCTCGTAGAGTCTCTGAGTTATCGGCCTTACAATGTGATTCTCCTTATCTGATTTTCCATACAGATAAAGTAGTTCTGCGTACAAAACCTGGGTTTTTACCTAAGGTAGTTTCTAACAAGAATATCAATCAAGAGATTGTTGTTCCATCATTGTGTCCTAATCCTTCTTCAAAGAAGGAACGTCTGTTACATAATCTAGACGTAGTCCGTGCTTTAAAGTTTTACTTACAAGCGACTAAGGAGTTTCGTCAAACATCTTCCCTGTTTGTCATTTACTCTGGACAGAGGAGAGGTCAAAAGGCTTCGACAACCTCTCTTTCTTTTTGGCTTCGGAGCATAATACGTTTAGCCTACGAGACTGCTGGACAGCAGCCTCCTGAAAGAATTACAGCTCATTCTACTAGAGCTGTGGCTTCCACCTGGGTGTTTAAAAATGAGGCTTCTGTTGAACAGATTTGCAAAGCGGCGACTTGGTCTTCGCTTCATACCTTTTCAAAATTTTACAAATTTGATATTTTTGCTTCTTCGGTGGCTATTTTTGGGAGAAAGGTTCTACAGGCAGTGTCCCTTCCGTTTAAGTACCTGCCTTGTCCCTCCCATCATCCGTGTACTTTAGCTTTGGTATTGGTATCCCACAAGTAATGGATGATCCGTGGACTGGATACACTTAACAAGAGAAAACATAATTTATGCTTACCTGATAAATTTATTTCTCTTGTAGTGTATCCAGTCCACGGCCCGCCCTGTCCTTTTAAGGCAGGTCTAAATTTTAATTAAACTACCCTATGGTTTCTCCTTTCTCGGCTAGTTTCGGTCGAATGACTGGATATGGCAGTTAGGGGAGGAGCTATATAACAGCTCTGCTGTGGGTGATCCTCTTGCAACTTCCTGTTGGGAAGGAGAATATCCCACAAGTAATGGATGATCCGTGGACTGGATACACTACAAGAGAAATAAATTTATCAGGTAAGCATAAATTATGTTTTTTTTTTCTTTCTTTGGATCTTGATATGCATACAAATTGAGCTAATGTTACAGGGTGGATTTGATCTAAATCAAATTGATTTACATCATTATTTAAATTATAATTTAAATCACTAGTCAGTAATGCCAGTTTAAATCATGGTTTTAATTTTTTATAAAAATAACTTTTCAGAAAACTTTTCCAGTTATATCAGACTATTACTGATTTGGTTTTATATCATTAGATACAAATAAATAGATTAACCCCTTAACGACCAAGGACGTGCATGGTACGTCATACAAAAAACGGTTGTTAATGACCAAGGACGTACCCTGCATGTATTCAGGGTTTTCAAGCACTGGAAGCGATAATGATCGCTTCCAGCCACTTTCAGGGTATTGCAATGATACCTCAATATTGAGGCATCCTGCAATACCCTTCTTTTAGCCACCGATGCAGAGAGAGACCCTCTGTGGCCCTCTCTGCATCGGCCAGCGACGGTGCTGATCGTTGGTGGCGTTGGAGGGATACGAGGGAGGTGGGTAGACGGCCCATCGTTGGATAACAGTGACAATTGTGAGGTTGGGGAGGGAAGAGAGCTGTTTGAGGGGGTCAGGGAGAGATCAGGGGGTGGGATGTGTCAGGTGGGAGGCTGATCTCTACACTAAAGCTAAAATTAACCCTACAAGCTCCCTAATTAACCCCTTAACTGCTGGGCATAATACAAGTGTGGTGTGCAGCAGCATTTAGCGGCCTAATTACCAAAAAGCAATGCCAAAGCCATATATGTCTATTTCTGATCAAAGGGGATCCCAGAGAAGCATTTACAACCAGTTGTGCCATAATTGCACAAGCTGTTTGTAAATAATTTCAGTGAGAAACCTAAAGTTAGTGAAAAAGTGAACGATTTTTTTTACAAATATACCAAAATGGGCCTAGATTAATACTTTGGGTTGTCTACTAAATATATATATATATATATATATATATATATATATATATATATATATATATATATATATATATATATATATACATGTAAAGGGTATCCTGACAGATATCAGTGCTACAATATAGCTATAGCTAATTTAAAAAAAAATGATTTGTAAATAGCAAAGTGCTTATTGCAAAGAACATGTAAACATTGGGTATTTCTAAACTCAGGACAAAATTTAGAAACTATTTAGCATGGGTGTTTTTTGTTGGTTGTTCATGTGTAACAGATTTTGGGGGTCAAAGTTAGAAAGTGTGTTTCCTTCCATAAGGCAGGGAGAGTCCACAACTTCATTCCTTACTGTTGGGAAATACAACACATGGCCACCAGGAGGAGGCAAAGACACCCCAGCCAAAGGCTTAAATATCCCTCCCTCTTCCCGTATCCCCCAGTCATTCTTTGCCTTTTGTCACTATAGGAGGTGGCAGAGAAGTGTCAGAAGATTTGGATAGTCCTGTATGGGTATGCTCCCTTCGAGAAAGGACTGTAGTTTTATGTCAACATCTCAGTGAGAGTATTGATGAAAGTTAGAGTCTGGAGATGCAGGGAAAGTTTTTCTGCAAACCCATCCAGACTGTCGCTTACAGCTCCTGAGCAGTCAGTGTTGACGAGTTTCACTGCTTGCTGCTACACACTTAAAGGGACATGAAACCCAAAATTTTTCTTTCATGATTCAGATAGAGAATACAATTTTAAACAACTTTCCAATTTACTTCTATTATTTATTTTGCTTTCTTCTCTTGCTATCCTTTGCTGAAAGGTTTATCTAGGCAAGCTCAGGACCAGCAGATAACCTAGGTTCTAGCTGTTGATTGGTGGCTGCATATATATATATCGATTGTGATTAGCTCACCCATGCGTTCAGTTAGAAACCATTAGTGCATTGCTGCTCCTTCAACATATGATAACAAGAGAATTAAACAAATTAGATAATAGGAGTAAATTAGAAAGTTGTTTAAAATTATATTCTCCATCTGAATCATGAAATAAATGTTTTTGGTTTCATGTCCCTTTAAGTCCATGTCAGAAGCGCTGCTGCAAGACTGTCACACTTGAGAGGCTGTGCCTGTTCCACAGCATGGATCCTGGAGGGTAAGACTGTTTTTTATATATACATTTTAAAACACTATACAGGGTCACAGTGTGGCTCCTTTATACCTCGATACAATCAAGGGTTAATATCTTCTTCAGGGAGATTATTTGAACAGTTTGGGGATTTATATCTGCTTTATATGAGAGTTTTTTTAGGCTCATAGGCTGTGTGTTTTTGGCTTGAAACAAACAAATTTCACTTTCGTTTTGAAGTGTTGCGCAGCTCATAATAGCTTGGCGCCCTTTTTTCATAGCAGGGGAAGTCCTGTCTTACGTACCACGTGACCGGGTGTGGTGTCTTTCATTTCCTAAGATCCTGCTGCAGACATCACTCCTGAGGAGAGCATTTTCACGATAGCTGTCTGGGTTTAGGAGGTGGTGAGTGCTCCAGCCATTGGGAGTATTAAGGTGCCGTTTTTTTTTAAATAAAAACGTTTCTTTTTTTATTGTCCTTCTGTGGGTATATACAAAGCTATGGAGGACTCTGAAAATACTTTAGAAGGTTCCGCTCCTTCTGTACTGATTAATAATTCCTGTTTATATTGTGAGGAGGCTGTGGTTTGCCCGCCTGCTCAATTTTGTTCCATTTGCCTAAACACTGTTCTAAAGTCTAAGAAGAAGCCTGCTAATACTCACAGCGCTATTAGCCCTTCTGAGCCGTCTACTTCTCAGGAATCTGGGTTCCGAGAAATTACTACCCTTTCTACATTACCTGCTCCACATGCAGTTCCCCACGGCTCAACTAATCTGGAGGGGGCTTGTTTCCAGCTGACTTTACCGCACAGTTACAAACGGCGAAACTGAATATGTTGTCTGTGTGATTATATCACTGACCCTAGCTGTTTGTTTAGCTGTTGTGGTGTTAATGCATTTATTCAATCGTTACTATATTCACCTTGAGTCTGAATATAGTAACGATTGAATAAATGCATTGACTCAAGGTGAATATAGTAACGATTGAATAAATGCATTGACTCAAGGTGAATATAGTAACGATTGAATAAATGCATTAACACCACAACAGCTAAACAAACAGCTAGGGTCAGTGATATAATCACATAGACAGCATATTCAGTGAGCAGAAGCAAATACAAGTTTCTGTCAAAATAATGAAACTTTGTGGCAAACTATAATATATATGGAATAAACTGAAGCTGACTGTAGGACTATGCTGGCAAGTTCTTTAGCTTATCAACACACAAATCTATCCTCTTAGTAATTACGATATAGTTATGAATACTTACTTTACTTAATAATCATTACAAATGGTGAATTATTAACACTATCTGATAATTACTAGAGAAGGAGAGAAAGTGGTTTAAACCAATCGTCTAATATACATAGGATTATTTGTATATATCATCTGAGATCAATGTAAAACGTTTTTAGTCTGTGAAATAATGAACAGACAAACGTGAATACTCAAGTATGCACCAAGCACACTGACTACTAAATCAATGATTCATGTCATGCCCTCATATATATGCCCCATATAATTCTATTTTCCCGGATTTACAAGGTATCTTGGGGTAACAATCCAACCATTTGGAACATTTCTACCCTGCAATAAATTTGTGATTAACTCTAGGTTAAATTATCTACTTCAGTGTCGATACAATAAGCACTGAGTAAAGGTATTTTCCTTAAATTTGCAGAGGTTTAGTATACTGTATATTCCAATTGTATATACCCTATCTACATAACAACCGCGAACTGTCATATTTTGACATTATAGTGATAAAAGATACACAAGTTATCACTCCCCAGGTAGCTACTGTTTTTAATTGCACATCCCTTTATTTTATCTCCTGTTTTTTTGCGTATTTAATAAAAGTTATGTTTTAATTACTCAAGCGTACTCCCCTTACCATTTGGTACTCTATCTTCTCATCATACATACACACATAGTGTGTTATAGAGGACTACAAGAGTGCTATTGGTGTATTCTTTCATGGTCTTTGGGCCCATGTTTTTTCTGTAATATAAACAATACACAGCACCATCCACCCTATGATTATATAAAATAGAAACCAGAAATTGATATAGGGTGTAGTCACAAGAATTAATAAGGCAGTGCCATTGCAATTCTTTCTTGCTTCCGTATTTTTTATTAAAGCTGGTTCTGTCTACTCTAGAGGTTCCAGAGGCTACACTCCCTTAGGAGCCTAAGATCCCTAAATTAGACAGTGTTTACGAAGATAGGAAGGTCCCTCTTTCCTGTGCCAGTTAAGATGGCGAACATTATTAGTAACGAATGAGAAAGAGTAGGAACTTATTTTTCCCCCTCGTCTACTTTAAAAAAAATTATTCCCGGTCCCTGACTCTCAATTAGATTTGTGGAGCTCCATCCCGAAGGTGGATGGCGCTATCTCCATGCTGGTTAAGCATACTACTATCCCTCTGGAGGATAGTTCTTCTTTTAGAGAGCCTATGGATACAAAAATGGAAACTTTTCTAAGGAAGATGTTACAACATACAGGGTTTTTATTTCAGCTGGCGGAAGCTGTAGCCGCGGTTGCTGGAGCAGCTACCTACTGGTGCAACACTCTGTCGGATCTCATTGAGGTGGAGACTCCCCTCTAGGATATTCAGGAGAGAATTAAGGCACTGAGAATTGCTAACTCCATCTGTGACGCGAATATGCAGATTATTCGCATAAATGCAAAGGCTGCTTGCTTTGCGGTTCTAGCCAGCCGGGCTCTCTGTTTGAAGTCTTGGTCTGCGGATATGATTTCTAAATCCAGACTACTTTCTCTTCCCTTCAAGGGGAAGATTTTATTCAGTCCAGGGCTGGACTCCATTATCTCTACGGTTACCGGAGGGAAATGTGCCTTCCTACCGCAAGATAAGAAGAATAGGCCTTAGGGATGGCAACTGTCTAATTTTCGTTCCTTTTGTGCTGACAAGTCGCAAACACAGCAGTCCTCCAAGTCTGAGCAACCCAAGAGTACTTGTAAGCCGGCTCAGTCCTGGAATAAGTCCAAACAGACTAAGAAGCCCCCCGAGAACAAATCGGCATGAAGGGGGGCGGCCCCCGACCTGGGATCGGATTGAGTAGGGGCCAGACTGTGTCTCTTTTTTCAGACTTTTGGTTCCAGGATGTTCAAGATCATTGGGTCCTGGAGGTTGTATCTCAAGGATACAGAATAGGATTCTCATCCGCCCAGGGGCAGAGTCCTACTCTCCAGTCCTTCTTAGGTTGCGTAGGGATCTCTCCTCTCTAGGAGTAATTGTCCCGGTGCCTACAGCAGAAAGACGTTTGGGGTTTTATTCAAACCTTATCATGGTTCCAAAGAAGGAGGGAACTTTTCGTCCAATTCTGGACCTAATGTGCCTAAACAAGTTTCTGAGCGTTCCCTCTTTCAAGATAGAGACTATACGGTCAATCCTTCCTCTGGTTCAGGAAGGACAGTTTATGACCACAGTAGACCTGAAGGATGCATACCTTCACTTTGCGATTCACAGGGAACATTTTCAGTTCCTGAGGTTTGCTTTTCTGGACCAGCACTTCCAGTTCATAGCTCTTTCGTTTGGCCTAGCTACTGCTCCAAGGATATTTACAAAGGTTCTCTTCTAGCCGTTGGCAGAACACAAGGTATTGCAGTAGCACCTTACCTGGGCGATATCTTGGTACAGGCACCATCTTTTCGTCTAGCGGAAGAACATTCGGAGTCCCTTCTCAGTCTTCTTTGATCACATGGATGGAAGATAAACTTGGAAAAGAGTTCTCTTACTCCAAGTACAAGGGTGAATTTCCTGGGAACTATAATAGACTCCATAGCCATGAGATTATTCCTCACAGATCAGAAGTTGCAAGCTAACTTCTGCATGTTTTGCCCTCCAGGCCTCCTCGAGACCCTCAGTGGCTCAGTGTATGGAGGTAATCGGACTCATGGTGTCCTGCATGGACATCATTCTTTTTCCCAGATTCCATCTCAGACCTTTACAACTATGCATGCTAAGACAATAGAATGGCAACATTCAGAGGGATTCGGAGGCACTCGCTCTTCTGGTGGCTCTGTCCAGATCATCTGTCCCAAGGCACGTGCTTTTTGAGACCGTCCTGGGAGATTGTGACAATGGACGCAAGCCTTTCCGGCTGGGGAGCTGTTTTGGGTGCCAAGAAGGCACAAAGTCTGTGGACTCAGGAGTAGTCCTCCCTTCCGATCAAAATTTTGGAACTCCGGGCAATCTTCAATGCCTTGAAGGCTTGGCCCCTTCTGGGTTTGTCCCAGTTTATCAGATTCCAATCAAACAATATAACATTGGTTGCCTACATCAACCATCAGGGGGGAACGAGAAGTTCCTTGTCGATGAGAGAAGTATCTCAGATACTAGAGTGGGTGGAGACTCACAGATGTATGCTGTCAGCAATCCACATTCCGGGTGTGGACAACTGGGAAGCTGACTTCCTCAGCAGGCAATCCTTTCACCCAGGGGAGTGGTCTCTTCACCCCGAGGTGTTTGCAGAGATATGCAGGGAGTGGGGGACGCCAGAGATAGATCTCAAGGCATCCCGCCTCAATACCAAGCTACCCAAGTACGGGTCAAGGTTGAGGGATCCTCAGGCGAAATTGATAGACGCCCTATCAGTACCATGGAGGTTCAGACTCATATCTTTTTCCTCCATTACCACTTCTCCCTCATGTGGTGGCTCGCATCTAGCAGGAGCCAGCATCTGTGATTCTGATTGCTCCGTCGTGTCCGAAGGACGTGGTTTGCATATCTGGTGGAGATGTCCTCATCTCCCCAGTGGAGGTTACCTTGTCGCAGAGATCTGCTGATACAGGGTCCCTTCGTTCATAAAAATCTAGATTCTCTGAGGCTGACTGCGTGGAGATTGAACGCTTAGTCTTAGCCAAGAGAGGATTTTCTGAGAGTATTATCGACACTCTGGTTCAAGCTCGTAAGCCAGTTACTCGTCGTATCTACCATAAAGTGTGGAGGATTTACTTGTACTGGTGTGAACAGCATGGCTTTTCTTGACATAAGATTAGGTGGCCAGAATTTTATCTTTTCTCCAGGATAGACTGGAGAATGGCCTATCTGCCCTTGTTGGCTATTGCCTCTGTGCACAAATTTTCCGAGATTTCTGCTTTGCAATGTGATCCCCCTTATCTGTTTTTTTTTTATGCTGATAAGGCGGTTTTATGCACTAAACTAGGGTTTCTCCCTAACGTGGTGTCGAATCGTAACATTAATCAAGAAATTGTTCTTTCCTTGTGTCCTAATCCTTCTTCAGCGAAGGAACGTTTGCTTCACGATCTAGATGTAGTTTGTGTCTTGAAGTTCTTTTTTCAGGCTACTAAGGAATTGAGACAATCTTCCTCTTTGTTTGTCATCTATATGGGAAAGCGTAAGGGGCAGAAGGCTAGTACGACTTCTGCCCCTGGTCTGATCTTTCTGGTTGTGGAGTGTCATCTGCTTAGCTTATGAGACAGCGGGACGTTAGCCTTCTTAAAAGATAACGGCTCATTCCACTAGAGCAGTGGCTTCCTCTTGGGCTTTTAAGAACGAAGCCTCAATGGATCAGATTTGTAAGGCAGCTACCTTGTCTTCCTTACACACTTTTTCTAAATTTTACAAGTTTGATGTGTTTGCTTCATGTGAAGCAGCTTTTGGGAGAAAAGTTTTGCAGGCTGTGGTGCCCTCAGAATAGGGTCCGCCTATTTTTTTCTGTTCCCTCCCGTTATTCATTCAGTGTCCTCTGGAGCTTGGGTATAGTTTTCCCAACAGTAAGGAATGAAGTTGTGGACTCTCCCTGCCTTATGAAAGGAAAACATAATTTCTCTTGTAAGGTGTATCCAGTCCACGGATTCATCCATTACTTGTGGGATATTCTCCTTCCCAACAGGAAGCTGCAAGAGGATCACCCACAGCAGAGCTGTCTATATAGCTCCTCCCCTAACTGCCACCTCCCAGTCATTCTCTTGCAGCTCTCGACAAGGGAAGTAGCTAGAGAGAAGTGGTGAATTAATGTAGTTTATCTTCAATCAAAAGTTTATTATTTTCAAATGGTACCGGAGTTGTACTATTTTGGCTTCAGGCAGAAAGGTGAAGAAGAGTCTGCCTGAAGTTTTTTGATGATCTTAGCAGTTTGTAACTAAGGTCCACTGCTGTTCTCACACATAACTGAAGAGATGGGTAACTTCAGCTGGGGGAATAGCGTGCAGGGTTTCCTGCTCTGAGGTATGTGCAGTTTTAAATTTTTCTAGAGAGATGATAAGCTAGAAAATGCTGACAGTACCTGATTTATTTAAGGTAAGCCTGATTACAGTGATTTAATAACGACTGGTATCATGCTTGCTGTAAGGGGTAATATTTTTGTTATTTACTCTCATTACTTAATAGATATAACGTTTGCTTGATGTATATAAACGTTTACTACAAATGGTGATAAAACTTTATTCTGGGGCCCAGTTTTTCCACATGGCTGACTAGATTTTGCCTAGGGATAGTTTTTTAAGGCCCTCTCACTGTGAATACATGTTGGGAGGGGCCTATTTTCGCGCCTTAATTGCGCAGTAGTTTTTGCAGCTTGAGACATCCAGCTTCCCTGAAGGAGTCCCCTGACATATAGGACCCCTCTACAGGGTTTTTGTGCCTTCCAAAGTTGTTGTATGGGCAGGTAGGAGCCACAGTAGAGCTGTGGCAGTTGGTTGTGACTGTTTAAAAACGGCTATATCGTTTTTTTGATCCGGTTTTGAAACTAAGGGGTTAATCATCCATTTGCAAGTGGGTGCAATGCTAGTTCAGTCTATTATACACACTGTAAAAATTTTGTAGAATTTACTGCTTTTTTCACTGTTTTGCAGTTTATGTGATTTGTTTTTTTCTCTTAAAGGCACAGTACCGTTTTTATTTTTTGCTTGTTCACAGTTATTAAAGTGTTTTCCAAGCTTGCTGGTCTCATTACTAGTCTGTTTAAACATGTCTGACATAGAGAAAACTCATTGTTCATTATGTTTAGAAGCCATTGTGGAACCCCTCTTAGAATGTGTACCAAATGCACTGATTTTAGTATAGATTACAAAGACCATATTCTGGCTTTAAAAAAATTTATCACCAGAAGAAATTGACAAGGAGGAAGTTATGCCGTCTAACTCTCCCCACGTGTCAGAACCTATAACTCCCGCTCAGGGGACGCCAAGTACATCTAGCGCGCCCATTGCATATACCTTACAAGATATGGCAGCAGTTATGAATCATACCCTTACAGAGGTATTATCTAAACTGCCAGGATTGCAATGAAAGCGAGACAGCTCTGGGACTAGAATAAATACAGAGCTCTCTGACGCTTTAGTGGCTATGTCTGATACACCCTCACAATGTACTGAAGCTGAAGCAGGGGAGCTTCAATCTGTGGGTGATTTTTCTGATTTAGGGAAGATACTTCAACCTGATTCTGATATGTCTACATTTAAATTTAAGCTTGAACACCTCCGCATATTGCTCAGGGAGGTCTTAGCAACTCTGGACGACTGTGACGCTATTGTAGTCCCAGAGAAATTATGTAGATTGGATAAATACTATGCAGTACCTACTTACACTGATGTTTTTCCAATCCCTAAGAGGTTTTCTGAAATTATTACTAAGGAATGGGATAGAACAGGTGTACCGTTCTCTCCCCATCCTGTTTTTAAAAATATGTTTCCTATAGATGCCTAAGGTGGAGGGAGCAGTTTCTACTCCAGCTAAGCGTACCACTATCCCTGACGAGGACAGTTGTGCTTTTCTAGATCCAATAGATAAAAAATTAGAGGGTTACCTTAAGAAAAATTTTATTCAACAAGGTTTTATTCTCCAGCCTTTTGCATGCATTGCCCGAGTCACTGCTGCTGCGGCTTTCTGGTTTGAGTCGCTAGAGGAGGCTCTACAGGTTGAAACCCCGTTGGAAGATATTATTGACAAGCTTAAGGCCCTTAAAGGACCAGTCAACACAGTAGATTTGCATAATCAACAAATGCAAGATAAGACAATGCAATAGCACTTAGTCTGAACTTCAAATGAGTAGTACATTTTATTTCTGACAATTTTAAAACTTATGTCTTTTTCCACTCCCCCTGTACCATGTGACAGCCATCAGCCAATCACAAATGCATACATGTACCATGTGACAGCAATCAGCCATTTACAAATGCATACACGCTTATTCTTGCACATGCTCAGTAGGAGCTGGTGACTCAAAAAGTTTAAATATAAAAAGACTGTGCACATTTTGTTAATGGAAGCAAATTGGAAAGTTATTTAAAATTGCATGCTCTATCTGAATAATGAGAGGTTAATTTTGATTGAGTGTCCCTTTAAGCTAGCCAATTCATTTGTTTCTGACGCCGTTGTTCATTTAACCAAGCTAATGGCTAAAAATTCAGGTTTTGCTAATCATGCGTGTAGGGCGCTATGGCTTAAATCCTGGTCAGCTGACGTGACTTCAAAGTCTAAACTTCTCAACATTCCCTTCAAAGAACAGACCCTATTCGGGCCTGGACTGAAGGAGATCATTTCTGACATCACTGGAGGAAAAGATCACGCCCTTCCTCAAGACAGGTCCAATAAATTAAGGACCAAACAGTCTAGTTTTCGGCACTTTCGAAACTTCAAGAGTGGCGCAGCTTCAACTTCCTCTAACACAAAACAAGAGGGAACTTTTGCCCAGTCTAAGCAGGTCTGGAGACCTAACCAGGCTTGGAATAAGGGGAAACAGGCCAAAAAGCCTGCTGCTGCCTCTAAGACAGCATGAAGGAGCAGCCCCCGATCTGGAAACGGATCTAGTAGGGGGCAGACTCTCTCTCTTCGCCCAGGCTTGGGCAAGAGATGTCCAGGATCCCTGGGCATTGGAAATTGTGTCCAAGGGTTATCTTCTGGAATTCAAAACCTCTCCCCCCAAAAGGGAGATTTCATCTCTCACATTTATCTGCAAACCAGATAAAGAGAGAGGCATTCTTACATTGTGTTCAAGACCTCCTAGTTATGGGAGTGATCCACCCAGTTCCGCAGGAGGAACAGGGGCAGGGCTTCTATTCAAATCTGTTTGTAGTTACCAAGAAAGAGGGAACATTCAGACCAATCTTAGATCTGAAGATCTTAAACAAATTTCTCAGAGTCCCATCCTTCAAGATGGAGACTATTCGAACCATCCTTCCTATGATCCAGGAGGGTCAATATATGACTACTGTAGACTTAAAGGATGCTTATCTTCACATCCCGATACACAAAGATCATCGTCGTTTTCTCAGGTTTGCCTTTCTAGACAGGCACTACCAGTTTGTGGCTCTTCCCTTCGGGTTGGCCACGGTACCAAGAATCTTTACAAAGGTTCTAGGGTCCCTCCTAGCGGTCCTAAGGCCGCGGGGGTATAGCAGTAGCCCTTTACTTAGACGACATTCTGATACAGGCGTCGACTTTTCAAATCGCCAGGTCCCATACGGACATTGTTCTGGCATTTCTGAGGTCCCATGGGTGGAAGGTGAACGAAGAAAAGAGTTCTCTATCACCTCTAACAAAAGTTTCATTCCTAGGGACTCTGATAGACTCGGTAGAAATGAAGATTTACCTAACGAAGGCCAGATTGTCAAAACTTCTAGACTCTTGCCGTGTTCTTTATTCCACTTCTCATCCTTCAGTGGCTCAGTGTATGGAAGTAATCGGTTTAATGGTAGTGGCAATGGACATAGTACCGTTTGCCCGCCTACATCTCAGACCGCTGCAACTTTGCATGCTCAGTCAGTGGAATGGGGATTACACAGATTTGTCGCCTCTACTAAATCTGGATCAAGAAACCAGGGATTCTCTTCTCTGGTGGCTATGTCAGGTCCATCTGTCCAAGGGGATGAGCTTCCGCAGGCCAGATTGGACTATAGTAACGACAGATGCCAGCCTTCTGGGCTGGGGTGCAGTCTGGAACTCCCTGAAGGCTCAGGGCTCGTGGACTCAGGAGGAGGCACTCCTTCCGATAAAAATTCTGGAACTAAGAGCGATATTCAATGCTCTTCAGGCTTGGCCTCAGCTAGCTGCGGTCAGGTTCATCAGATTTCAGTCGGACAACATCACGACTGTAGCCTATATCAACCATCAGGGGGGAACAAGGAGCCCCCTGGCAATGTTGGAGGTTTCAAAGATAATTCTATGGGCAGAGGTTCACTCTTGCCATCTCTCAGCTATCCATATCCCAGGAGTAGAGAACTGGGAGGCGGATTTTCTAAGTCGGCAGACTTTTCATCCGGGGGAGTGGGAGCTCCATCCGAAGGTATTTGCCCAGCTGATTCAACTATGGGGAAAACCAGAACTGGATCTCATGGCGTCTCGTCAGAACGCCAAACTTCTTTGTTACGGGTCCAGGTCAAGGGATCCCCAGGCAGCGCTGATAGATGCTCTAGCAGCGCCCTGGTCCTTCAGCCTGGCTTATGTGTTTCCACCATTTCCTCTGCTCCCTCGTCTGATTGCCAAGATCAAGCAGGAGAGAGCTTCAGTGATTTTGATAGCTCCTGCGTGGCCACGCAGGACTTGGTATGCAGATCTGGTGGACATGTCATCCTTTCCACCATGGACTCTCTGCCGCTGAGGCAGGACCTTCTACTTCAAGGTCCCTTCAAACATCCAAATCTAATTTCTCTGCGTCTGACTGCTTGGAGATTGAACGCTTGATTTTATCAAAGCGTGGTTTTTCCGAGTCGGTCATTGATACCTTAATTCAGGCTCGAAAGCCTGTCACCAGGAAAATCTATCTATAAGATATGGTGTAAATATCTTCATTGGTGTGAATCCAAGGGTTACTCATGGAGTAAAGTCAGGATTCCCAGGATATTATCTTTTCTCCAAGAAGGATTGGAGAAGGGATTGTCAGCTAGTTCCTTAAAGGGACAGATTTCTGCTCTGTCTATTCTTTTGCACAAGCGTCTGGTGGATGTTCCGGACATTCAGGCGTTTTGTCAGGCTTTAGTTAGAATCAAGCCTGTGTTTAAACCTGTTGCTCCACCATGGAGTTTAAATTTAGTTCTTAAAGTTCTTCAAGGGGTTCCGTTTGAACCTCTGCATTCCATAGATATCAAGCTTTTATCTTGGAAAGTTCTGTTTTTGGTAGCTATCTCTTCGGCTCGAAGAGTTTCAGACTTTTCTGCCTTGCA
This sequence comes from Bombina bombina, assembly GCF_027579735.1. NCBI lineage: Eukaryota > Metazoa > Chordata > Amphibia > Anura > Bombinatoridae > Bombina > Bombina bombina. The sequence goes on from NC_069502.1 coordinate 502,154,647, forward strand.
GTGTGATTCCCCTTATATGATCTTCCATGCAGATAAGGTAGTTTTGCGTACCAAACCTGGGTTTCTTCCTAAGGTGGTATCTAATAAGAATATCAATCAGGAGATTGTTGTTCCATCACTGTGTCCTAATCCTTCTTCAAAGAAGGAACGTCTATTACACAATCTTGACGTGGTTCGTGCTTTAAAGTTTTATTTACAAGCTACTAAAGATTTTTGTCAAACATCTGCATTGTTTGTTGTCTACTCTGGACAGAGGAAAGGCCAAAAGGCTTAAGCAACTTCTCTTTCTTTTTGGTTAAGAAGTATAATCCACTTAGCTTATGAGACTGCTGGCCAGCAGCCTCCTGAAAGAATTACAGCTCATTCCACTAGAGCGGTGGCTTCCACATGGGCTCTTAAAAATGAGGCTTCTGTTGAACAGATTTGTAAGGCGGCGACTTGGTCTTCGCTTCATACTTTTTCTAAATTCTACAAATTTGATACTTTTGCTTCTTCGGAGGCTATTTTTGGGAGAAAGGTCTTACAGGCAGTGGTGCCTTCCGTTTAAGCGCCTGCCTTGTCCCTCCCTTCATTCGTGTCCTATAGCTTTGGTATTGGTATCCCACAAGTAATGGATGAATCCGTGGACTGGATACACCTTACAAGAGAAAACAAAATTTATGCTTACCTGATAAATTTATTTCTCTTGTGGTGTATCCAGTCCACGGCCCGCCCTGTCATTTTAAGGCAGGTGTTTTTTATTTTTAAACTACAGTCACCACTGCACCCTATAGTTTCTCCTTTCTCTTGCTTGTCTTCGGTCGAATGACTGGGAGGTGGCAGTTAGGGGAGGAGCTATATAGATAGCTCTGCTGTGGGTGATCCTCTTGCAGCTTCCTGTTAGGAAGGAGAATACCCCACAAGTAATGGATGAATCCGTGGACTGGATACACCACAAGAGAAATAAATTTATCAGGTAAGCATAAATTTTGTTTTATGCTTACCAGATAAATTACTTTTTTTTTTTAATATTATACCCTGATTTTTCTCCTACTTTTCCTTGTTCGCACTGCAGAATGACTGGGGTGTATTTGCCTCCTCCTGGTGGCCAGGTGTTGTATTTCCCAACAGTAAGGAATAAAGTTGTGGACTCCACTGCCAGGAAGGAAAGGAAATTATCTAGTAAGCATAAATTATGTTTTTTTTTTTAATTTTTTCATCATATTTTATAAAATTTATTATAGTAAATGATAAGATATGATGAAAATAATGGTATCTTTAGAAAGTCCATTTAATGGAGAGAAAAACGGTATATAATATGTGTGGGTATAGTAAATGAGTAAGAGGAAAATTACAGCTAAACACAAATACAGCAAAAATTTAAAGATAGCCCTGGTCCTTAACGGCAAGAAAATTGGAAAATTGTCTGATCACTAAGGGGTTAAAGGGATACTAAACCCAATTTTTGTATTTCATGATTCAGATAGAGCATGCAATTTTTTTTTATTTTTTTTTCCTTTTCTCCTTTTTTTTTTTTTTTTTTTTTTTCCCTTTTGAATATATTTATTGTTTTTTACAGAAAACTTGAAACACAATAGCAATTGACAAAGTAATGCTTGGTTATACAGTCCAGAAACAGGGAAAAAAAAAAAAAAGAGAGAACAATAAACAATAATAACATAAACATCATGTATCACATCAAGCAACATGAACCTTACAAAGAAATGGTAATGCTTAATTAGACAGTCTAATAAAAATACACTCATAGATTCTTGAGCAAAACATTACTGCTGACAATATCTAGACCTAAGCAGGAAAAAGTGGAAAAAATGCAAAATAAAGGCACCAAAATATTATGGCGCATCTAGTATACTAAAAATACTACAACAGCCTCAGTCTAGATAAGACGAGACAAACCAAAATCAGACATGACGAAACAAAACCAAGCAAAGCAGATCAAAACAAAACAACACAACACAGCACAACAAAACAAAACACAACACAACACAGCACAAAAAAACAAAACACAACACAACACAACACAAAAAGAAAACAAAAAAAAAAAAAACAACAAAAAAAAACCTACCCCTCCACCTCTGCCTCAGACTCTCCTCCAGGTCGCTCAATCCAGGTATACGGAAAGACATTTAATAGGGTCAATTCCGCAAAACTCACCGAAGCTAAGAACGGTGAGAGAATTACCCTCTGGAGCACAGCTGGGTAAGACAAGCTGACCGGGGACCATTTCCATAGAAACTTCCTAATTCTATTCTCTGAAGCATCATACAGATGATGTGACTCAAAAAGAATTTGATTTTGGAGAATTTTAAAAACCATAGAGAGTCCGGGAACATGTCTGGCTTTCCAGTTTTTAAGTATGCAAAATCTTACTGCAAGAATAATTGTATTAAGACTATTTATAGTATTACTATTATAAACATCTTTTAACTGGAATAAAAAGATAATATCCTCAGCAGAAAGGGCAATTGTGACTTTATATACTTTGTTGAACCAGAAGATGATTTTCAGCCACAGTTGTCTAACTTTAGGGCATAGCCAGAACATATGAAATATATCTGCTCTAAAGTATGCACAACGCGGACATGTACTGACCGAAGATGGATAGATCTTCATTAGTTTCCATGGAGAAATATAAAACTTATTAATCAATTTCATATGTGGTTCATTCCAGGCCACTGGCACTTTGCATTTACGAATTAATTCAAAGCTATGCTTAATTGAATCATAATTTACAGAAGGCATTACTGGTTCCCAGGATTTACAAATATTATCCTTCACTACCAGGCTCTGCTTATTCAACATGATATCATACATCAAAGAAATCGAAGAGTCACCTGTAGTGAACTTTTGTATGCATAGCTTAATATCTGACCAGGCCACTAAAGATGGGGCATACCACCTCTGCTCTAAGATAAAGTGGCGGATCTGGAAGTAGGCAAATAGATTTGTTCTGGGTAGTCCAAAATTGCTAAACACATCCTCTGCGCTTAATATTTGATAATTATCATCAAGTAGTTGTTTAACATAGCAAAGCCCTTTATCCGCCCAAATCTTAAATACTTTTTGATACAGACCCGGAAGAAAGCTTGGATTACTTAAAATAGGTAGGAATTCTGATACAGAGTGATCTATATCTAAAATTCTACAGAATTTCTGCCAGGCCAGTATTATATTCTTAAAAGAGATGAGGCAACTCACATTTTGCGGTAAATCCTTCACTTTTAAATGTAAAAGGGCTTTTAAAGAGAACGGAGCAATTAGAAAAGATTCTAGTTCTACGTATGATACTAAACTAGCTCCTGCAAGCCAATCTATCGCTATTTTGGCCATGGCGGCCAGATTGTACAATTTAAGATCAGGAAGGGCTAAACCCGCTACCCCCGTATTTTGCATTAACCTCTTGAGTGCTATTCGTGGGTTTTTATTCATATAAATTTGGAAAAAATGGCATTTATTAATTTCAGATCCTTATATGGTATGAATAATGGACTATTCTGCAGTGGGTATAACAACCGCGGAAAAATAATAGACTTAATAAGATTGACTCTTGCTGTCAAAGATAATGGAAAGGCCATCCATAGACGTAGATCTGTGGCAATCTTTTCAAGTAACGGCTCAAAATTATCTTTATACCAGAAGGATGGATTTTTATGCAGGACCAAACCAAGATATTTAATGGCCTCAACTCGTTTAAATGGATCCTCACCAGATATTACTTTTGGATTATTAAAACACATTAGTTCACTTTTTTCCAAGTTTATCTTATATTCGGAGAAAGAACTGAACATTGTCAAGATTTGCAAGACAGCCGGTATAGCTTGATGCGTATTAACCAAGAATAGTAGCACGTCATCGGCATATAGTAGCGTTTTGAGGTACTGCGTACCAAAAGGGACTCCTAATAAAACCTCTCTAAATCTTATTGCGAGGGGTTCTAAGGCAATATTAAAGAGTAATGGGGACAAGGGACATCCTTGTCTGGTACCTCGCTGTAATACAATTTTAGAAGAAACCGAGCCATTAATAAATATGTAAGAGATTGGATTATAATATAATCTATGGATAAACTGTACAAATTCACCCATAAATCCAAACTGCTCTAACGCCTTAAATAAATATTCCCAAACGATAGAATCAAACGCTTTAACGGCATCCAGGGAGAGAATAGCTACATCTTGCCATAAAGGCTCCCTCTTACCCTTATCAACATTCCAAGCATAATCTAAAAAATTGATTAACTTGCGGATATTTTTTGTAGGATTTCTTGCCATCATGAATCCCGTTTGGTCTGGATGTATAATTTTATGTAGACAGAAAGACAGTCTCAACGCTATAATCGTCATAAGTATCTTATAGTCTATATTTAAGACTGAAATTGGTCTATAGGAGGCCGGGTCTTCAGGGTTTTTACCTTTCTTTAAAATAAGCGAGATGTTTGCAGCCGCAAAATAACTTGAAATAGGATTCTTTGTGCCGTAGTAAAAATTGAATAATTTTTCTAGTACTAGAAGTACCTCTTCGCCAATACACCTATAATATTCCGCAGGGAAACCATCTGGACCTGCGGCTTTGTTTAACTTTAAATTATCTATAGCTTTGAAGCTAGTTTGGGTACCGTTACCGAATTCCAAAAAATATCTTGGTTTACCTTATTAGTATCTATCGCTGAATAAAGCTGTTGGTAATAGTTTGAAAAGGTTTCTACTATTTCTTTAGTTTCTGTCGATCTACCTTTATCTGATTGAATGGCAAGAATAAGATTTTTCTTTTTTCTAGCTTTAGTAAGTCTAGCCAGATATTTAGCAGAGTAGCCGTGTATACCTCTAAAATTAAGATTTATTTTTGCTTCTTCCTCTATGGATTTTTGTTTAAGAAAAAGATCTCTTACTTTTCTATTTGCTCTATAAGTTCCCCAATTCCCTTCTGTACGATTTAAGCAAAATTTCCTATAAGAATTTCTAACTTGATTTGTGATTTGAATTTCTCGAGCTTTCTTCTTCTTCCCAACTATACTCACATAGGATTGGATCTCACCCCATAATACTGCTTTATAGGCTTCCCAGAAGATTTCCGGTTTATGAAGATAATTTATATTTTCCGTATAGAAATGGCACCAGGATTCTTTCAAATAGCTAATAAATTTAAGATTAGTATGTAGGTAGCGAGGAAAGGCAAAACCCGGTATTTTCATCCTTTCCTTATTACCTGTGGGAAAACATAATGAAATAATCGCGTGATCCGAGATTATAATATCTCCCACCTCTACTTCGCGTGTGGATAATGCTTCAATAATTAAAAAAAAGTCTATTCTGGAAAAAGTTCTGTGCGCCATAGACTCACATGAAAATAGTAATTTGTCTGGATTTTTTAGTTGCCAGATGTCAATTAATTTTAGCTGGGTACAAAATTGTTTTAAAAATTTAGCATTTCTCTCTTGAGCCGATCTATTCTTATCAGAAAATCTGTCCAGTACAGGGCAGAGTTGCGTTGAAATCTCCTCCTAATATTAGGTTCTCAGAAATAAAAGGAAATAATTTCATTTTCATTTTTTCCCAGAACTCCCTGGAGAATTTATTCGGGGCGTAGATGTTACATATCACTAGTTTTATATTTTTTTATTGGATTTGTAACAGAATGAATCTGGCATCTAGATCTAATTCTATATCCACTATCTTGTAGTCTAAATCTTTATGAAACAAAATCGCTACCCCACATTTTCTGCCACGCCCTGAGGTAGAAATTACTTTCCCTACCCATTTAATCCTCAATTTTGCTGCTTCCTGCTCATTGAGATGTGTCCTTCAGGAGGGCTATACAGGTGACCCTCGTTTTACAACGGTTCAATTTACACCATTTCAGAATAACAACCTTTTTTCCAATCATGTGACTGCTATTGAAAAGCATTGAGAAGCAGTGGATTTATTAAAATAGCCAGTAGGTGGAGCTGTCCACTTGTGTTGCAGCAAAGCCAAGCAAGCTGAAATTAATCAGTTTAACCAGATCTGAGCTATCAAGCAGATTTCAAAGGAACAAGATCTTCCTGTCTATAACTCAGTCCAGATTGGAATGCATAGAAAGAACTGTTTGTAGAAAAATGCAAGTGAAGTCTGTGTTGTGTGATTATTTTATTAGGTTTATAATGCTGTTTAGCAAATGTTTTTGTTCATTTAACTTAGTTTAATTATATATATTCTGTGTTGTGTGATTATTTTATTAGGTTTATAATGCTGTCTAGCATTTAAAGTCTTCATTCCAAAGCTTTTAAAATAATGTATTAGGTGTTACTTATGACAATTTTGAGAGGGGCCTGGAACCTCTCTCCCTCACTTCCCATTGACTTACATTATAAACTGGGTTTCAATTTACAACGGTTTCGATTTACAACCATTCCTTCTGGAACCTAACCCATCGTAAACTGAGGGCTACCTGTATCTGGTTTGTGTGACGCTAAAGTTTTAATAATAAGTTTACGCTTGATGGGGGAGGTTATCCCCCCCACATTCCATGATACCACTTTTATACCCTCACCCATCCAACATCAGGGAAGAAAACAGATCACATAAGCACAACCTGGGGAAATATATAGTATTTATATGTAGGAGAGAGAAATCTGCATATGAAACCACCTATCGGGGTGGGAGGTGGGAAATAACAAAAAAAAAAAACCCCATATAACAAACAAACAACAAGCACACTATATACATTGAACAATTTCACTGTACCATCTACCGAGGACATCATATTGTCCTGATGCATAAAAACTCAGCAAGGGTTCAGCCTATTTCTTATCCACAGGGATATACTAACGTCAATTCTCAATAGTCAATAGTCTCTATGTATTTTTTTACCTCTGAGACATCTGCAAAAGAAAGTCTTGCATCTTGAACATCTAGTATGATTCGTGCTGGATAAACCATACGCGCCTTTAAACCCTTATTTATTAATTGCGAACAGTAAGGGGCCATTACTCTTCTCCTGGCAGAGGTCTCAGAGGAAAAATCCTGAAATAATAACACCCTGCTGTTTGCAAATAGTGGGGGCTCAGAAGTTTTAAATAGCCTTAAAAGTTCCACCTTATCTTGGTAATTTAAAAGTTTAAACAGGCAAACTCTATTCTTGGACACACCATCCGGAGTGGCCTTTCTTGGACCTAATCTATGTGCCCGTTCGACCATAAGTGGTAATAAATTAGAAGGCATCCCTAGTGCTAGGGGCAATGTGGTAGAGGTAAATTTTAGTAAATCTTCATGCTCTGATAGTTCTGGGAGGCCAACTAATCTAATATTGTTACGCCTGGAGCGATCTTCAAGATCCTCCAGCCGCAACTGCATATTTTTAATTTTAGATTCATTTTTTTGTGTGATCTCAGCCAATGCGTGGGTCTGGTCTTCTACATCCGAGATTCTTGTCTCTGCTTCTGTTAATCTCGCTGAGAATTGTCTCACATCCGCAGACAGCGAACCTATCTCAGAGGAGATAGACCCTAGTTCTTTTTTTAATAGCTTCAAATTGAGGGGAAAACATATCTGAGATTTTGGCTATAAGTTCTTGCAGATCAAGAGAACTTTTACTAGGCTCCATTGAGCTATCGAGACTGGTATCATTTACTTTATTTTTTTTTATCTTTCGCTTTTGCAGGCATTATGGGTGAATTAGATTTCACCTGTGTGATATATTTTTCCATAAAGTGAAATAAAAGATTCAACAAAACTAGCTGGACAATACAATCCCAGCTTGAAACGTGAAAATATGAACAAACTGTGTGTGACTGGGTATACATATATAAAGCACCTTGACCCTTCCCTTTTCCCTATTACCCTTTGTCCCTTCCCCTTACTCCCTTTTCTTATCTTTTCAATCCCTTACTGTCGGGGCAATTTCAACCTACAGATGTGTGAAAAAAACAAAAAAAAACACAACGTGAATACAGAGGACTGTGAAAAACAAAGAGCCTGCAAAAGACTTCACACACTTAACCAGTTAGAAAGCAATTCAGTCACCTTTCCCCTTCCTCTCCTCCTCCAACCTTATACCACAGATAGTTAGCAGACCTTTAACTAAACAATCCCACACACCTGATTTTTCAGATTGTATGAATCAAGAGAATCTTGCCAGATTTCTAATTACATTTAAATGCAGTTATAGTTGCCTTCCTCTGTATACAACCACTACCTAACATGAGATTGCTTAGTCTTGGATACTAAGGGCAGGATTACACAAGAAAATAAACAATAAAATAACAAAAGCAATTTTCATTTCTCTTTACCCTCTTAGTAAACCACTCTATACATATAAAAAGACAAAATGAGCAGAGAGTCTTATAGTAAGCATAGGAGTTCCTGCACCCAACTTTATCAGCAAAGATTTTATCCTGTGGAGGAAACAGACTCAGGTTATGTCCCCTGCAATGTGGGTGTACTGTTTTTACAGGCTCCTATACGTAATATTTCAAATATATCAGGCAAGAAAAAAAGGTCTCATGCAATGAGATGATTTACAGTACCACACTTGAATGCCACCCTGTTCTTCAGGGGCTCCAATATGCGATAAGAATGAGGTGGCTCCCCTCAGGATATGTTAGATTTGCCAAGTTCCAAGTCAAACTCTGACGCTTAAATGCCACTTCCTACTGAGTGTAATACAGCCACTTGCTCTATTCAGCAACTTGCACAAAGAATACGGTCTTACGTGTCTGCAGTCACTGCGGGGTTGCTTCTGTTGCGAGTATAACGCTTTTCCACACACCTCCACTTTCCATTGGCAAGATCCAGAGGCTTGACTTAACGAAGCTCCCCGATTGGGTTATGATTTGTAGCTGGATCCGTCAATCACAGACACCTCCAAGCGTCTGAGTAGCTACCCCAATCAGGGCGCTGGAATTGTACAAACAGGCAGCCGGGCCCTAGGAGATATAACAATCCCACAACGGACCCGGGATACTTTAAAGTTACTACGATGCTGGAAGACAGTTCTATTTTTTATTTCTAGCCCATCGGCTTATAGGGTAGCGCACTGTATTATCCGTCCACGGCCGTTCTTCCTTTGCAGCGCGAGTCCGAGCTCGCTATTACCAGGCAGGGAGGAGAGTCATCCCGTGAGGTTTGAGGCGTCTACCCTTGCTGAAGTAAGTCACTTGCAATATTACCTTTGAGTACGGCGAAAAAGTGGCTCTGTCCTAAGAGCCAGTATTGAGACACTGGAGGGTAAATCTGCAATAGGGGCCCAGATGACACGGTCCCTCTCTCTAGGGTGAAGACCTCACCAACAGCGAGAGAAAACTGCTGGTGGGAATAGCTGAAACGGCTGTCTGTGCTCCACACTACACGCTGCAGCCGGCCTCAGCGTGTGTTCTGCACTAAACAGCTCCTCCCACTTGGACACACACCCTTCCTGTCAGCTACTCGAGAACCCACCCTAAGGTAAAGTGAACTAGAGCATGCAATTTTAATCAACTTTCTAATTTAGTCCTATTATCTATTTTTATTTGTTCTCTTGCTATCTTTATTTGAAAAAGCAAGAATGTCAGCTTAAGAACCGGACCATTTTTGGGTCAGCACCTGGGTAGCGCTTGCTGATTGGTGTCTAAATGTAGCCACCAATCAGCAAGCGCTACCCAGATGCTGAACCCAAAAGGGGCTGGCTGCTAACCTTACATTCCTGCTTCCTACACTTCTCCTCAACCATAACATTTTATCTAATGCGGCCCCTGATCAGGGCACATTTTTAGGTGCTTGACAATCAACCATTCTAAAGCAATGTACCTAGACTCAGTGCTAATTTTACGTGCATACAGGCTCATTAAAAATGCATTGTTTTCTTTTTGTTTTGTTTTGTTTTTTTCCGTTTATGTGTCTAGGACTCGTAGCAGTATATAACAGGCACGCAAACTTACTAAAAAGGCAGTACAGTATTTGTTCATCATAATGCGGGCAGGCAGAGATTTGGTACTGCTCATTGTTTGCCCCTGAAAGCTGACATTGACTTTCCAAAAGTTGCGGCCCCCTGCCAAGCAGCCGCCCTAGGCAAGTACCTAGTTTGCCTAGGCAGTCATACGCCCCTGCGCTCGACTAAAAAGTTTCACAAAACACATCAAAAATACATTTAAAAATACAGTTACACACATAATAACACTGTCTAAAAAAATTCTATGAAAACAAATTGCATAAAAAGTTTATGGGCTCAAAGATATGAGGTCTCAGGTGTTAGAAAAAAATAGTCACGCAAAGGGCTTTAACATAGAGATACATGCATACAGATGTCTAAATATGTATGTGTGTATGTATATATGTTTATATGTGTGTACATGTGTGTGTGTATATATGTATTTACAGGAACAAGATAGAAGTGGAGCCGCTGTGTATTAAAAGTAGATTCTTTATTGAAAATCCTTTAAAATTTGGGAGGCATCCCTAACATATAGACAAGCAACTGCTGCTAACATGTTTCGGCCATTGTGGCCGTAGTCATAGCATGCAGTATTATTACACAGGCATGGTTAAAACAGGTAAGAAACAACCTGATTGGTTTAACATAAAAGAAAGCAACGCCTATATGCAAATTGTGACCATAGTAAATACATCATATACGATCTCAAAGTTAACATTAAAACACAAATAACTAGGGGCTGCAGTGAGGATCATAATGTATGCAGGCATCACGAGAAAAGAGCAATATATATATTTTGAAGGCATACTCTATTCATCTGATGAAGTGGAGCGAATATGTGTAACATAAGCCAATATATAAAAAAATACATCTATAAATATTGTATAATACAACAAAGTGACTTAGTAAATGCATGCATATCCAAGTATGCAGGAAGATTGCTCCTAAGACTGTCTTAAGTTATGAAGTGTCTGGCAAAATAAAAGGGACACAATTATATAAGCTATTGCCAAAAAGGCAAATGTACTAGATGGTACTACTTGCCAATATAGTAGTTAGGAGAGAAATATAGAAACATAGATATTGACGGCAGATAAGAGCCATAGGCCCAGCAAGTCTGCCCGACCTTACCTAACAGTATGAACTTATCTAGTTCGTAGGATAGCCTTATGCTTGTCCCATGCATTTTAAAGTCCCCCACAGTGTTTGTTGCTACTACCTCTTGAGGAAGTTTATTCCATAAATCAATCACTCTTTCTGTAAAGAAGTGCTTCCTCAAATTACTCCTGAATCTACTACCCTTTAGCTTGAGCTCATGACCCCTTGTTCTTGAATTTTCCATTTTATGTAAAATACCCGCAGCCTCAGTTTTACTAAACCCTTTAATGTACTTGAAAGTTGCTATCATATCACCTCTTTCCCTTCTCTCCTCTAAGCTATACATATTTAGGTCATTGAGCCTATCCTGGTAAGTTTTATTTTTTAGACCATGTACCATTTTGGTAGCCCTCCTTTGCACAGATTCAAGTTTGTTAATATCCTTCTGAAGATATGGCCTCCAGAACTGCACACAATACTCAAGATGAGGCCTAACTAATGATCTATATAGTGGCATAAGAACCTTACTATTTCTGCTGCAAATACCTCTACCAATACATCCAAGCATTCTGCTAGCCTTACTCGCTGCATTACTACATTGTTTACTAAGTTTTAAATCCTCTGAAATAATAATTCCCAAGTCCTGTTCCTCATCTGTAACAGTCAGTAAAGTGTCATTAAATCTGTAATTAACATTTGGATTTTCTTCCCTAAATGCATTATTTTACACTTTGCTGTGTTAAACTTTAGATCCCAGTCGTTTGTCCAATCCTCCAATTGTTGTATATCACTTCTCATTTTGTCTACCCCCCCGGAACATCCACTCTGTTACAAATGTTTGTATCATCTGCAAAGAGACATACTTTCCCCTGTAGCCCTTTGCTGATATCGCAGATAAATATGTTAAACAAAACAGGCCCCAGAACTGACCCCTGAGGAGCATCACTAGTAACAGCCCCCTCTGCTGAATGAACTCCATTTACTAAGACACTTTGTTTTCTGTTCTTAAAGGACCAGTCAACACAGTTGATTTGCATAATCAACAAATGCAAGATAACAAGACAATGCAGTAGTACTTAGTCGGAACTTCAAATGAGTAGTAGATTTTTTTTCTGACAATTTTAAAAGTTATGTCTTTTTCCACTCCCCCTGTACCATGTGACAGCCATCAGTCAATCACAAATGCATACACGTACCATGTGACAGCCATCAGCCATTCACAAATGCATACACACTTATTCTTGCACATGCTCAGTAGGAGCTGGTGACTCAAAAAGTTTAAATATAAAAAGACTGTGCACATTTAGTTAATGGAAGTAAATTGGAAAGTTGTTTAAAATGGCATGCTCTATCTGAATAATGAAAGTTTAATTTCGATTGAGTGTCCCTTTAAGCCAGCATTCCACCCAGTTCACAATTTTTGAATCTAGACCAAGGAGATACAGTTTGTGAATTAGTTTATTGTGTGGGACGGTGTCAAATGCTTTGCTGAAATCTAGATATGCTACATCAACTGCTCCACCCTTGTCTAATACTTTTGTTACATAAACAAAAGTATTAATAAACAGAATTATAGTACAAAATAAACCGTTTATCATGTACATACGTGTCAATATATGACGACTATTGTATCTAAACTGTTAGGTAGATAATAATGAGAATCACCCTTCGAATAATAAACACAATGAAGTGTATAATCATTGGTACATAGTTACATGAATGAATCAGGGATAGTGTATGTATAGGTAGTGTATCTATAGAAGAGGGAATACCCCTGGACCACACTATCATAATCACAATTCCCAGGATAGTACCCTATTCCCAAAAATTAATAAGATCATATCTTGAATTAAAGCCGTGAGGTGTTCTGGTTTTCAGATGGAGAGAAAGAGAGGCGCCTCATGGGACAGTATCGTGCCAGTGGAGAAATCACAGCAGTGTAACGGCACGTAAGTAGAGGTACTCACAAGAGTGGCGGCATATACGTATGCCTAGCAGAGCAGGACGGGACTTTCTGTCGCCCGACAGACAAACGCTCCGATGCTTGGACGTAAGATCACAGAGCCAATCAGCGGCCGCCTGCAGTCAGCGTCAGTAGTGGGAGCTGTTCCGGGAGTAGCCAGTCACCGAACTCCACAAAGATAATGACGGGTCAACGGACCAATCAAAGGCAGGAGACGTAGAGCAAGTTGAAATATAAAAACTTGTATTTTATTGAGTTATAATAATAAAACATAGGCAAACAGCAATGCGTTTCTCGACCTACGGGTCGTTTCATCAGGCCTCCTCAGATAAATCTGGATCAAGAGACCAGAGACTCTCTTCTTTGGTGGTTGTCGCTGGATCATCTGTCCCAGGGGACTTGTTTCTGCAGACCCTCGTGGGTGATAGTGACAACAGATGCCAGCCTACTAGGCTAGGGTGCAGTCTGGAATTCCCTGAAGGCTCAGGGTGTTTGGACTCAGGTGGAGTCTCTACTTCCAATCAATATTCTGGGACTGAGAGCAATATTCAATGCGCTTCAGGCGTGGCCTTAGTTGGCTTCGGCCAAATTCATCAGATTCCAGTCGGACAACACGACTGTGGCATATATCAATCATCAAGGGGGAACAAGGAGTTCCTTAGCAATGATAGAAGTATCCAAGATAATCCGATGGGCAGAGGCCCACTCTTGTTATCTGTCGGCAATTTACATCCCAGGGCTGGAAAACTGGGAAGCGGATTTTCTAAGTCGTCAAGACTTTTTATCCGGGGGAGTGGGAACTCCATCCGGAGGTGTTTGCCTCATTGATTCGCCAATGGGGCAGACCGAAACTGGATCTGATGGCATCTTTTCAGAATGCCAAACTTCCACGTTACGGATCCAGGTCAAGGGATCCCCAGGCCGAACTGATAGATGTACTGGCAGTGCCTTGGTCGTTCAGCCTAGCTTATGTGTTTCCACCGTTTCCTCTCCTTCCACGCGTGATTGCTTGAATCAAACAGGAGAAAGCTTCGGTAATCCTGATAGCGCCTGCGTGGCCACGCAGGACTTGGTATGCGGATCTAGTGGACATGTCCTCTCTGCCACCGTGGAAACTTCCTTTGAGATAGGACCTTCTCATTCAAGGTCCTTTCCAACATCCAAATCTAATTTCTCTGCAGCTGACTGCTTGGAGATTGAACGCTTGATTCTATCTAAGCGAGGATTCTCTGATTCGGTCATCGATATTTTGATACAGGCTCGAAAGCCTGTCACTAGAAAAATCTATCATAAGATATGGCGTAAATATCTTGATTGGTGTGAATCCAAGGGTTACTCATGGAGTAAAATTAGGATTCCCAGGATTCTGTTTTTTCTCCAAGAAGGATTGGAGAAAGGGTCATCAGCAAGTACCTTAAAGGGACAAATTTCTGCTTTGTTAATTTTGCTTCACAAACGTTTGGCAGATGTGCCAGATGTTCAGTCTTTTTGTCAGGCTCTAACTAGAATTAAGCCTGTATTTAGACCAATTACTCCTCCCTGGAGTTTGAACTTAGTTCTTTGAGTTCTTCAACGGGTTCCGTTTGAACCCATGCATTCCATAGATATTAAATTGTTATCTTGGAAAGTTCTGTTTTTAGTTGCTATTTCTTCTGCTCAAAGAGTTTCTGAGCTTTCTGCATTACAGTGTGATTCGCCTTATCTTATCTTTCATTCTGATAAGGTGGTTTTACGTACCAAACCTGGATTTCTTCCTAAGGTTGTTTCCAATAAGAATATTAATCAGGAAATTGTTGTTCCTTCTTTATGTCCTAATCCTTCTACTAAGAAGGAGCGTCTGTTACATAACCTGGACGTGGTCCGTGCCTTAAAGTTTTACTTACAGGCGACTAAGGATTTCCGTCAATCATCTTCATTATTCATTGTTTATTCTGGAAAGCGTAGGGGTCAGAAAGCTACGGCTAACTCTTTCTTTTTGGCTGACGAGTATCAGCCTGGCATATGAGACTGCTGGACAGCAGCCGCCTGAAAGAATTACGGCTCATTCTACTAGGGCTGTGGCTTCCACATGGGCCTTAAAAAATGATGCTTCTGTTGAACAGATTTGTAAGGCTGCGACTTAGTCGTCCCTTCATACTTTTTCCAAATTTTACAAATTTGATACTTTTGCTTCTTTTGAGGCTGTTTTTGGGAGAAAAGTTCTTCAAGCACTGGTGCCTTCTGTTTAGGTCTCTGTCTTGTTCCTCCCGTTTCATCCGTGTCCTGTAGCTTTGGTATTGTATCCCACAAGTAAGGATGAAATCCGTGGACTCGTCGTATCTTGTAGAAGAAAAAGAAATTTATGCTTACCTGATAAATTGATTTATTCTACGATACGACGAGTCCACGGCCCTCCCTGTCATTTTAAAACAGATTATATTTTATTTTTTCAACTTCAGCCACCTCTGCACCTTTTAGCTTTTCCTTTCTCTTCCTAAAACCTTTGGTCGAATGACTGGGGGTGGAGGGGAAGGGAGGAGCTATATTTACAGCTCTGCTGTGGTGCTCTTTGCCACTTCCTGTTTGCAGGAGGATAATATCCCACAAGTAAGGATGAAATCCGTGGACTTGTCGTATCGTAGAAGAAATCAATTTATCAGGTAAGCATAAATTTCCTTTTTTGGAAATAATTCCAAAAGATATGTTTGGCGCAAAAACAACACTGCATATCACCAAAAGAACACCATACCCAGAGTGAAACATGGTGATGGTAGCATCATGCTTTGGGGCTGTTTTTCTTCAGCTGGAACTGGGGCCTTAGTTAAGCTAGAGCGAATTATGAACAGTTCCAAATACCAGTCAATATTGACACAAAACCTTCAGGCTTCTGCTAGAAAGCTGAACATGAAGAGGAACTTCATCTTTCAGCATGACAACGACCCAAAGCATACATCCAAATCAACAAAGGAATGGCTTCACCAGAAGAAGATTAAAGTTTTGGAATGGCCCAGCCAGAGCCCAGACCTGAATCCAATCGAAAATCTGTGGGGTGATCTGAAGAGGGCTGTTCACAGGAGATGCCCTCGCAATCTGACAGATTTGGAGTGTTTTTGCAAAGAAGAGTGGGCAAATCTTGCCAAGTCAAGATGTGCCATGCTGATAGACTCATATCCCAAAAGACTGAGTGCTGTAATAAAATCAAAAGTTGCTTCAACAAAGTATTAGTTTAGGGTGTGTAGACTTATGCAACCATATTATTTTATTTTTTTATTTTTACTTCCCTTCACCTAAAAGATTTCAGTTTGTTTTTCAATTGAGTTGCATAGTTTATAGGTCACATTAAAGGTAGAAAAAGTTTTTTTTTTGTCTCATTTTTTTACATCACAGAAACCTGCCATTTTAACAGGGATGTGTAGGCTTTGTATATCCACTGTATATATATAGAGGCAGAACTTTTCTTCCCTTTCTCCAATGAGATTTTTTTTTGTGAAATTTTTCTGCAGGTTATTTTGAAAAAATAAATTAAATCAATTTTAAATTGGGCAGTTATACTAAAGCCCCAGTTCAATTTCAATGTGTTGATTAACTGGAGAATAAAGCAATTGTTAAAGTTTTATAATATAGTGCAGCAGTTGAAAATTGCAATGCAGATTAGCTGAAAAAAAGACATTTTGTTAAAGTGAAGGTCAATTTTAACTCACTGCACAGCACCCATGTAAACATTCACATCTAAATATTAAAGTCGCTAACATATTTTTTTTAAAAAAGTATATGAATTTATAGAAATATATATATATATATATATATATATATATATATATATATATATATATATATATATATATATATATATATATATATATAATACTGACGTTTCTTATTGTTACTCCTCCCCCGCTCCAATTCCTTCTTTACATCTAATGACGTAGCGAGCGTAACAAGAAGCTGACCGCATCACTTCAAAGCTCGTGCACAACACTGGGTTCAATATGCGCATGCGTATTTTAACCGCATTCGCGCATGCATAGAAATTTGCGTAGCGATTTGATTTATAAAGTTTATAAACAATGAGAATAAGACTTATGAATAAATATAATATAGTTCTAAATAATTTCATATTATTGTCACAATAATTCCTTCGTAATAAACAAAATGTAAATAATTATTTATAATCATTAACGTATTTTTTTCGTATGGTGACATGATATTTACCAGTTTGGATGAGTAAAATACAATACGCATGCACATATCATGCACGAGCATGAAGACGATGACGATAGCCCCTGTTACACGCATGCGCAATAGTGATTGATGACGCGGGGAAAAAGGGGCAGGACGCCCCGGGGGAAGAAAAGTCATTGGCTCTAGGATGTAGAAAACCTGTCAATCAATAGAGGGAAAATGTCGGGCGGACAATTGCGGTAATACGGAGGGTAATTGTAAATTACAAATTTAAATGACAATAATATTTTTCA
Organism: Bombina bombina; assembly: GCF_027579735.1. Classification (NCBI taxonomy): domain Eukaryota; kingdom Metazoa; phylum Chordata; class Amphibia; order Anura; family Bombinatoridae; genus Bombina; species Bombina bombina. The sequence goes on from NC_069502.1 coordinate 502,172,047, forward strand.
AGCAATTGACGAATGAACATCATACTGATTTCACATGTAAAGTCTAAAACTGTAAACGAGAGCGCCGGACTTGACCTTCACTTTAAGTTTTTAAAATGTCTGTTGAATAAATTTGTTTCCTTAAAGGAATAGGAAAGTCAAAATTGAACTTGCATGATTCAGATAAAACATGTAATTTTAAGACACTTTTAAATTGACTTCTATTTTCAAATGTGCTTTGTTCTCTTGTTTTTCCTTGTTGCAAAAGAATACACACATATCCTACACTGGTAGGAGCTGCTGCTAATTGGTGCCTGCACACATTTGTCTCTTGTGATTGGCTAACTAGATGTGTTCATCTAGCTGCCAGTAGTGCAATGATGCTCCTTCAGCAAAGGATAACAAGAGAATGAAGCAAATGGGATAATAGAAGTAAATAGGAAAGTTGTTTAAAATTGTATGTTCTATCCAAATCAGGAAAGAAAAATTTGGGTTTTCCTGTCCCTTTAACTCTTGGTCTAACATCACAAGGTAGAAATGTAGTAATAAAAAAGGTTCATTGCTTAGAGGAACGTCTTGCATTCAGAAGTCACAATAATGCACACCGGAAAAAGACTAGAGGGGGGGGGGGGGTTGAAATAATCCCTATGAGACAATCAACAATAAATGCACTACTCCATTGTTCTCTTCAAACAGCACTTTACTCTGGATGCACTGTGTTTAGGAAAATGTACAGAATGTAGACAGAGAACAGTCTAATGTGGAGCAGTGCTGCAAATGTGTGAGCGCTAACAGTTCCTGCATGTGTTCCATTCTTTCTGCAGACATGCTGCATTTTCTGTGATGACATCTCAAATCACAGCATGTTCTGCTTTGAGGAGGCCAGATACACACATAAAGCTGGGACTTTAACTACACAATTTCTACACAGTTATCATTTACTATCACTGGCACAGAGAATACACAGGTAGTTTTATAAATGCTTTTTTACAGTCTCTAACTGGCAGCTCACAGTAACTCAACAGCAGTCCTGGCATATGGGCAAGATTTATCATTGCTATTCACTTCTATTTGCCCCTAAAAATGCGCATGAGAAATTATGCCCCTATTTATTATTCAAAAATGTGCCTAAAATTGGGCAAATTCCACAGTAAAATTCTCCTACTCTGTTCCCATTCTCCTTGGAGCACGAGCTCCAAATAGGGTTATATTAGATAATTTTAGTCGTATTTCCTATAGTACTCTTCACTAATTCGACTAGTTACACATTTTATAATTTATTTTCTCCTATAGCTGAGTGAAAGTTCTCCTGCAAACGCGTGCATTAAAGTTCTCCATAACTACTATGGCGAAAAGCATAAGAAATCTATTCTCTACCAATTGTGGAAGCAATGTTACAAAAAAGGGGCTCTACAAGCAACAAAATTAATATATAAAAAAATGCAATAATAATGTATATTCAGGTAGCTTACAAGTTGTGCGTTCGTGTTTTAACGCTGAAAAAATGGTTATTTCTCCAACATAGGTGTGTCCGGTCCACGGCGTCATCCTTACTTGTGGGATATTCTCTTCCCCAACAGGAAATGGCAAAGAGCCCAGCAAAGCTGGTCACATGATCCCTCCTAGGCTCCGCCTACCCCAGTCATTCTCTTTGCCGTTGTACAGGCAACATCTCCACGGAGATGGCTTAGAGTTTTTTAGTGTTTAACTGTAGTTTTTATTATTCAATCAAGAGTTTGTTATTTTAAAATAGTGCTGGTATGTACTATTTACTCTGAAACAGAAAAGAGATGAAGATTTCTGTTTGTATGAGGAAAATGATTTTAGCAACCGTTACTAAAATCCATGGCTGTTCCACACAGGACTGTTGAGAGGAATTAACTTCAGTTGGGGGAACAGTGAGCAGTCTTTTGCTGCTTGAGGTATGACACATTCTAACAAGACGATGTAATGCTGGAAGCTGTCATTTTCCCTATGGGATCCGGTAAGCCATTTTTATTCAGACAGTAAATAAGGGCTTCACAAGGGTTTATTAAGATTGTAGACATTTTCTGGGCTAAATCGATCATATTTACACATATTTAGCCTTGAGGAATCATTTAATCTGGGTATTTTTTGTAAAATAATATCGGCAGGCACTGTTTTAGACACTTTATTCTATAGGGGCTTTCCCTAATCATAGTCAGAGCCTCATTTTCGCGCCGGTATGGCGCACTTGTTTTTGAGAACAGCATGGCATGCAGCTGCATGTGTGTGGAGCTCTGATACATAGAAAAGTCTTTCTGAAGGCATCATTTGGTATCGTATTCCCCTTTGGGCTTGGTTGGGTCTCAGCAAAGCAGATTCCAGGGACTGTAAAGGGGTTAAATATAAAAACGGCTCCGGTTCCGTTATTTTAAGGGTTAAAGCTTCCAAATTTGGTGTGCAATACTTTTAAGGCTTTAAGACACTGTGGTGAAATTTTGGTGAATTTTGAACAATTCCTTCATACTTTTTCGCAATTGCAGTAATAAAGTGTGTTCAGTTTAAAATTTAAAGTGACAGTAACGGTTTTATTTTAAAACGTTTTTTGTGCTTTGTTATCAAGTTTATGCCTGTTTAACATGTCTGAACTACCAGATAGATTGTGTTCTGACTGTGGGGAAGCCAAGGTTCCTTCTCATTTAAATAGATGTGATTTATGTCATAAAAAATTTAGTAAAAATGATGCCCAAGATGATTCCTCAAGTGAGGGGAGTAAGCATGGTACTGCATCATCCCCTCCTTCGTCTACACCAGTCTTGCCCATACAGGAGGCCCCTAGTACATCTAGCGCGCCAATACTCCTTACTATGCAACAATTAACGGCTGTAATGGATAATTCTATCAAAAACATTTTAGCCAATATGCCCACTTATCAGCGAAAGCGCGACTGCTCTGTTTTAGAAAATACTGAAGAGCATGAGGACGCTGATGATATTGTTTCTGAAGGGCCCCTACACCAGTCTGAGGGGGCCAGGGAGGTTTTGTCTGAGGGAGAAATTTCAGATTCAGGAAAAATTTCTCAACAAGCTGAACCTGATGTGATTACTTTTAAATTTAAGTTGGAACATCTCCGCGCTCTACTTAAGGAGGTGTTATCCAATTTGGATGATTGTGATTATCTGGTCATTCCAGAAACACTATGTAAAATGGACAAGTTCCTAGAGGCCCCGGGGCCCCCCGAAGCTTTTCCTATATCCAAGCGGGTGGCGTACATTGTTAATAAAGAATGGGACAGGCCCGGTATACCTTTCGTACCTCCCCCCATATTTAAAAAATTGTTTCCTATAGTCGACCCCAGAAAGGACTTATGGCAGACAGTCCCCAAGGTCGAGGGGGCGGTTTCTACTCTAAACAAGCGCGCCACTATACCCATAGAAGATAGTTGTGCTTTCCAAGATCCTATGGATAAAAAATTAGAAGGTTTGCTAAAAAAGATGTTTGTTCAGCAAGGTTACCTTCTACAACCAATTGCATGCATTGTCCCTGTCACTACAGCCGCGTGTTTCTGGTTCGATGAGCTAGAAAAGGCGATTATTAGTAATTCTTCTTCTTATGAGGAGATTATGGACAGAATTCGTGCTCTTAAATTGGCTAATTCTTTCACCCTAGACGCCACCTTGCAATTGGCTAGGTTAGCGGCGAAAAATTCTGGGTTTGCTATTGTGGCGCGCAGAGCGCTTTGGTTAAAATCTTGGTCAGCGGATGCGTCTTCCAAGAACAAATTGCTTGACATTCCTTTCAAGGGGAAAACACTGTTTGGCCCTGACTTGAAAGAGATTATCTCTGATATCACTGGGGGCAAGGGCCACGCCCTTCCTCAGGATAGGTCTTTCAAGGCCAAAAATAAACCTAATTTTCGTCCCTTTCGCAGAAACGGACCAGCCCCAAGTGCTACGTCCTCTAAGCAGGAGGGTAATACTTCTCAAGCCAATCCAGCCTGGAGACCTATGCAAGGCTGGAACAAAGGAAAGCAGGCCAAGAAACCTGCCACTGCTCCCAAGACAGCATGAGATGCGGGCCCCCGATCCGGGACCGGATTTGGTGGGGGGCAGACTCTCTCTCTTCACTCAGGCTTGGGCAAGAGATGTTCTGGATCCTTGGGCGCTAGAAATAGTCTCCCAAGGTTATCTTCTGGAAGTGATTCATCCTGTTCCATTAAGAGAACGAGGGATGGGGTTCTACTCCAATCTGTTCGTAGTTCCCAAAAAAGAGGGAACGTTCAGACCAATCTTAGATCTCAAGATCCTAAACAAGTTTCTCAAGGTTCCATCGTCCAAAATGGAAACCATTCGAACAATCCTTCCATCCAGGAAGGTCAATTCTTGACCACGGTGGATTTAAAGGATGCGTATCTACATATTCCTGTCCACAAGGAACATCATCGGTTCCTAAGGTTCGCATTCCTGGACAAGCATTACCAGTTCGTGGCGCTTCCTTTCGGATTAGCCACTGCTCCAAGGATTTTCTCAAAGGTACTAGGGTCCCTGCTGGCGGTGCTAAGACCAAGGGGCATTGCTGTAGTACCTTACTTGGACGACATTCTGATTCAAGCGTCGTCCCTTCCTCAAGCAAAGGCTCACACGGACATAGTCCTGGCCTTTCTCAGATCTCACGGATGGAAAGTGAACGTGGAAAAGAGTTCTCTATCTCCGTCGACAAGAGTTCCCTTCTTGGGAACAATAATAGACTCCTTAGAAATGAGGATTTTTCTGACAGAGACCAGAAAAACAAAACTTCTAAACTCTTGTCGGATACTTCATTCCGTTCCTCTTCCTTCCATAGCGCAGTGCATGGAAGTGATAGGTTTGATGGTAGCGGCAATGGACATAGTTCCTTTTGCGCGCATTCATCTAAGACCATTACAACTGTGTATGCTCAGTCAGTGGAATGGGGACTATACAGACTTGTCTCCGAAGATACAAGTAAATCAGAGGACCAGAGACTCACTCCGTTGGTGGCTGTCCCTGGACAACCTGTCACAAGGGGTGACCTCCCGCAGACCAGAGTGGGTCATTGTCACGACCGACGCCAGTCTGATGGGCTGGGGCGCGGTCTGGGGATCCCTGAAAGCTCAGGGTCTTTGGTCTCGGGAAGAATCTCTTCTACCGATAAATATTCTGGAACTGAGAGCGATATTCAATGCTCTCAAGGCTTGGCCTCAGCTAGCGAGGGCCAAGTTCATACGGTTTCAATCAGACAACATGACGACTGTTGCGTACATCAACCATCAGGGGGGAACAAGGAGTTCCCTGGCGATGGAAGAAGTGACCAGAATCATTCAATGGGCGGAGACTCGCTCCTGCCACCTGTCTGCAATCCACATCCCAGGAGTGGAAAATTGGGAAGCGGATTTTCTGAGTCGTCAGACATTGCATCCGGGGGAGTGGGAACTCCATCCGGAAATCTTTGCCCAAATCACTCAACTGTGGGGCATTCCAGACATGGATCTGATGGCCTCTCGTCAGAACTTCAAGGTTCCTTGCTACGGGTCCAGATCCAGGGATCCCAAGGCGACTCTAGTAGATGCACTAGTAGCACCTTGGACCTTCAAACTAGCCTATGTATTCCCGCCGTTTCCTCTCATCCCCAGGCTGGTAGCCAGGATCAATCAGGAGAGGGCGTCGGTGATCTTGATAGCTCCTGCGTGGCCACGCAGGACTTGGTATGCAGATCTGGTGAATATGTCATCGGCTCCACCATGGAAGCTACCTTTGAGACGAGACCTTCTTGTTCAAGGTCCGTTCGAACATCCGAATCTGGTCCCACTCCAGCTGACTGCTTGGAGATTGAACGCTTGATCTTATCAAAGCGAGGGTTCTCAGATTCTGTTATTGATACTCTTGTTCAGGCCAGAAAGCCTGTAACTAGAAAAATTTACCACAAAATTTGGAAAAAATATATCTGTTGGTGTGAATCTAAAGGATTCCCTTGGGACAAGGTTAAGATTCCTAAGAGTCTATCCTTCCTTCGAGAAGGATTGGAAAAAGGATTATCTGCAAGTTCCTTGATGGGACAGATTTCTGCCTTGTCTGTGTTACTTCACAAAAAGCTGGCAGCTGTGCCAGATGTTCAAGCCTTTGTTCAGGCTCTGGTTAGAATCAAGCCTGTTTACAAACCTTTGACTCCTCCTTGGAGTCTAAACTTAGTTCTTTCAGTTCTTCAGGGGGTTCCGTTTGAACCCTTACATTCCGTTGATATTAAGTTATTATCTTGGAAAGTTTTGTTTTTGGTTGCAATTTCTTCTGCTAGAAGAGTTTCAGAATTATCTGCTCTGCAGTGTTCTCCTCCTTATCTGGTGTTCCATGCAGATACGGTGGTTTTACGTACTAACCTGGTTTTCTTCCAAAAGTTGTTTCTAACAAAAACATTAACCAGGAGATAGTCGTGCCTTCTCTGTGTCCGAAACCAGTTTCGAAGAAGGAACGTTTGTTGCACAATTTGGATGTTGTTCGCGCTCTAAAATTCTATTTAGATGCTACAAAGGATTTTAGACAAACATCTTCCTTGTTTGTTGTTTATTCTGGTAAAAGGAGAGGTCAAAAAGCAACTTCTACCTCTCTCTCTTTTTGGATTAAAAGCATCATCAGATTGGCTTACGAGACTGCCGGACGGCAGCCTCCTGAAAGGATCACAGCTCCTTCCACTAGGGCTGTGGCTTCCACATGGGCCTTCAAGAACGAGGCTTCTGTTGATCAGATATGTAGGGCAGCGACTTGGTCTTCACTGCACACTTTTACCAAATTTTACAAGTTTGATACTTTTGCTTCTTCTGAGGCTATTTTTGGGAGAAAGGTTTTGCAAGCCGTGGTGCCTTCCATTTAGGTGACCTGATTTGCTCCCTCCCTTCATCCGTGTCCTAAAGCTTTGGTATTGGTTCCCACAAGTAAGGATGACGCCGTGGACCGGACACACCTATGTTGGAGAAAACAGAATTTATGTTTACCTGATAAATTACTTTCTCCAACGGTGTGTCCGGTCCACGGCCCGCCCTGGTTTTTTACTCAGGTCTGATAATTTATTTTCTTTAACTACAGTCACCACGGTATCATATGGTTTCTCCTATGCAAATATTCCTCCTTAACGTCGGTCGAATGACTGGGGTAGGCGGAGCCTAGGAGGGATCATGTGACCAGCTTTGCTGGGCTCTTTGCCATTTCCTGTTGGGGAAGAGAATATCCCACAAGTAAGGATGACGCCGTGGACCGGACACACCGTTGGAGAAAGTAATTTATCAGGTAAACATAAATTCTGTTTTTTAAAACAGCAACGCAGCCGTTACAAGTCTTGACGGTATAGCTGTACCACAAGCCTTTTAGCCTGTAACGCAACGTCAGTCCCACATTAAAAAAAAATTACGTTTTTTCATGGGACTTTTATTGCGCTGCCATTACGATTTTTACGGTGAGGCTAAAATGCTTGTTTTACAACCTATACAGACACGATCCGTTACGGTTACGCCATCTGAGAGCAGTAGTTATGAGTTTTATGCAACAATACTGTTACATAAAACTCATAACTAAAGTGTTACAAAGTACACTAACACCCATAAACTACCTATTAACCCCTCCGCGGATCCACAGCTCTGCCTCCGCAGTGATGAAGAAGATGCCAGTCCCATGATGGATGAAGATGGAGCCGTCTGGATGAAGATCGGTCAATCGGAACTTCAGCAACTGTGTGTACCTAAATAGGGTTTAGTGTTTTTTTAAAGGTTTTTAGGGTGTTTTTTTTTTTTTTTTTAGAATATAGGTTGAGCAGTTACTAAAAGAGCTGAATGCCCTTTTAAGGGCAGGAAAAAAGCCGAATGCCCTTTTAAGGGCAATGCCCATACAAATGCCCTTTTCAGGACAATGGGTAGATTAGGTTTTTAGATAGTTTTTTTTATTTTGTGTGTTTGGGGGGTGGGGGTTTGTAATGTTAGTGGGTCTTTGTATTTTTTTTTTAGAAAAAGAGCTGATTTCTTTAGGGCAATGCCCTACAAAAGGCCCTTTTAAGAGCTATTGGTAGTTTAATATACAGTTGTGCTCATAAGTTTACATCTGGAAAAATGTATGATTTCTTGGCCATTTTTCAGAGAATATGAATGCTAGCACAAAAACTTTTCTTTCACTCATGGTTAGTGTTTGGCTGAAGCCATTTATTATCAATCAACTGTGTTTGCTCTTTTTAAATCATAATTACAACAGAAACTACCCAAATGACCCTAATCAAAAGTTTACATACCCTGGTGATTTTGGCCTGATAACATGCACACAAGTTGACACAAAGGGGTTTGAATGGCTATTAAAGGTAACCATCCTCACCTGTGATCTGTTTGCTTGTAATTAGTGTGTGTGTGTGTGTATAAAAGGTCAATGAGTTTCTGGACTCCTGACAGACCCTTGCATCTTTCATCCAGTGCTGCTCTGACGATTCTGGATTCTGAGTCATGGGGAAAGCAAAATAATTGTCAAAGGATCTGTGGGAAAAAGGTAGATGAACTGTATAAAACAGGAAAGGGATATAAAAAGATATCCATGGAATTGAGAATGCAAATCAGCAGTGTTCAAACTCTAATCAAGAAGTGAAAAAAGAGGGGTTCTGTTGAAACCAAACCATGGTCAGGTAGACCAACTAAAATTTCTGCTACAACTGCCAGGAAAATTGTTCGGGATGCAAAGACAAACCCACAAATTACTTCAGGTGAAATACAGGACTCTCTGAAAACATGTGGTGTGGCCGTTTCAAGATGCACAATAAGGAGGCACTTGAAGAAAGATGGGCTGCATGGTCGAGTCGCCAGAAGAAAGCCATTACTACGCAAATGCCACAAAGTATCCCGCTTAAAATACGCCAAACAGCCGAGAGACAAGCCTCAAACCTTCTGGCATAAAGTCATTTGGAGTGATGAGACCAAAATTGAGCTTTTTGGGAACAACCATAAACGCTACATTTTGGAGAGCAGTCAACAAGACCTATGATGAAAGGTACACTATTCCTACTGTGAAACATGGAGGTGGATCGCTGATGTTTTGGGGATGTGTAAGCTACAAAGGCACAGAAAATTTGGTCAGAATTGATGACAAGATGAAAGCAGTATGTTATCAAAAAATACTGGAGGAAAATTTGCATTCATCAGCCTGGAAGCTGCGCATGGGACGTACTTGGACATTCCAACATGACAATGATCCTAAATACAAGGCCAAGTTGACCTGTCATTGGCTACAGCAGAATAAAGTGAAGGTTCAGGAGTGGCCATCTCAGTCTCCTGACCTCTATCATTGAGCCTCTCTGGGGAGATCTCAAACGTGCAGTTCATGCAAGAAAGCCCAAGAATTTACAGGAACTGGAGGCTTTTTGCCAGGAAGAATGGGCAGCTTTACAATCTGAGAAGATAAAGAGCCTCATCCACAAATACCACAAAAGACTTCAAGCTGACATTGATGTTTAAGGGGGCAATACACGGTATTAAGAACTGGGGTATGTAAACTTTTGATCAGGGTGATTTGGGTAGTTTCTGTTGTCATTATGATTTAAAAAGAGTAAACACATTTGATTGATAGTAAATGGCTTCAGCCAAACATAAATTCTGCCAGGGTATGTAAACTTATGAGCACAACTGTAGATTAGGTTTCTTTTATTTTGGGGTGTTTTAAAAAAATGGGTATTGGAATAGGAATAATTGTTATAATTTTGGATAATTTGTTGTTTTGTGTAACGTTTTTTTTTTCATTTTGGGGTGAGTTTTTCTTTTTAGGAAAGCCATTTTTTATTTTTAATGGGCAGCAAAAGAGCTGAATGCCCTTTTAAGGGCAATGCCCATACAAATGCCCTTTTGAGGGCAATGGGTAGATTAGGTTTTACTTTATTTTTATTTTGTGGGTTTGGGGGGTGGGGGTTTTGTATACTGTTAGGGGGTGTATGTTTTTCTTTTGTAGAAAAAGAGCTGCTTTCTTTAAAGTGTCAGTAAACCTAAAAAATAATGTTATATAATCCTGCACATAGTGCAGAATTATATAACATTATATTAGTGCTATCGTTATAAAAGCTTATATTCCCTTTTAATTTTTTAAAAAATATGTCAGTTTTTCAGACCCGCTCTCTGTACTCTTCTGAGCGGGTCTGTTTTTATTACACAGCGCATCGAGCCAGCTGTATAGTAACAGCCCGGCCCGACCGCGCCATAACACTAAGTGCAGCTCGCTCCTGCTCTGCCTGACAGCAGGAGCAAGCTGCACTTAGTGTTATGGCGCGGTCGGGCCGGGCTGTGACTATACAGCTGGCCCGATGCACTGTGTAATAAAAACAAACCCGCTCAGAAGAGCACAGAGAGTGGGGCTGAAAAACTGACATATTTTAAAAAAATTAAAAGGGAATATAAGCTTTTATAACGATAGCACTAATATAATGTTATATAATTCTGCAATATGTGCAGAATTATATAACATTATTTTTTAGGTTTACTGTCCTTTTAAGGCAATTCCCTACAAAAGGCCTATTATTATTTTGGGTAATTTTGTTTGTTATTTTTTGTAATGGTAGTTTTTTTAAATTTTCTTTTGTAATGTTACATTTTAGTGTAAGGCAGCTTAAGTTTTATTTCACAGGTAAGTTTGTATTTTATTTGAACTAGGTAGTTAGTAAATATTTATTAACTATTTACTAACTAGTTTACCTAGTTAAAATAAATACAAACTTACCTGGGAAATAAAAATAAAACATTAGCTAGATACAATGTAACTATTAGTTATATTGTAGCTAGCTTAGGTTTTATTTCACAGGTAAGTATGTACTTAGTTTTAAATAGGTATTATTTAGTTAATAATTGTAACTTTAATTTATCTCTATTTTAATTATGTTAAAGTTAGGGGGTGTTAGGTTTAGGGTTATGGATAGGGTTAGAGTTAGGTTTAGGGGTTAATATAATTTAATATAGGTTGTTGCGATGTGGGGGGCTGGCAGTTTAGGGGTTAATAGGTTTATTTAGTGGTAGTGATGGGGGAGGCCAGAGGTTTAGGGGTTAATAACTTTATTTAGTGGCGACAATGTTGGGGAACGGTGGAATAGGGGTTAATATCTTTATTATAGTGGCGTCGATATTGGGAGCGGCAGATTAGGGGTTAATAGATTTATTTTTATAGCGGCGATATTGAGAGCGGCAGATTAGGGGTTAATAACATTATGTAGGTGTCGGTGATGTCGGGGGCGGCAGGTTAGGGGTTGATAACATTATGTAGGTGTCAACGATGTCGGGGGCGGCAGATTAGGGGTGTTTAGACATGTTTTTTTTTGTTAGGGTGTTAGGTTTAAACGTAACATTTTTTTTTAGACATCAATGGGGCTGCGTTGCGGAGCTTTTCATTCCTCGATCGCAGGTGTTAGAAAAAAAACCTAACTCTCTCTCCCCATTGATGTCTATGGGGAAAGCGTGCACAAGCGTGTCACAGCAGCGCTTGTATTTTGTGCGGTATGGAGCTCAACGCAACACAACCATATCGCACGCACAAGCCGGCTTTTCTAAAACTGGTAATGATAGCGCTATGGAGGGTGAAATAACGCAACTTTTGTTGTGTTCGTTAAATACCCTCTGTAGCGCAAAACTTGTAATATAGGTGATTGTCACCAGATATGACTGAATTGGTTAATAAAACATATTTAAAGCTATGTTGTCAGAATATTATAGAGAACACAAGAGATCAACACTTACAACTATTTAATCAAGTATATGTTACTCTCTTAAGTTGCTCCTATTTTTCTACTGATATTATTCACTTTTTGTGGAAATGCCCATTGTTACAAAGATTTTGGGGCAAAATTATTTTCTGGGTTTCCAAAATCAAGAAAGCATATGTTAAATTTAACATTGTGCATGTGTTCTTTCTGACTTATTATTATGATTTTCGAAATTAACATATTTTGTTTGATACAGTCATTCTCCTTGCTAGGAAGTTGATTTTAAAATATTGGTCGTCCCCTAAAGAACCGAGATTTTTGGAACTTAAATACATGATCTGGCACCATCTGTTAAGTGAACAAATGGTTGTAGAATTACAAGATTAAATTAAAATTAAAATATTTCTTAAGAAATGTAAGTGTTATATCATTTCCTTAGATCTTGAGTTTCAAAGACATATAATATTCCCATTTAGATTGACTAATGTTTTCTTGGAAGTTAATTTAAGAGGAGAATGGCTGTATAATTGGGGAGATTGACTAAGAGAAACTAATTTAATTTTTTTTTGTTTCGGTATTAGAGATATAAGGATTTCAAGGATGGGTTTAAAAAGAAAAAAACAACTAAGGAGAAAAGAATAGTGTCTGATTTATGATTTGATATGTGCTGTGCATCCTATATTAGTTTGTATATTGAGAGTGTTTGTCATTTGTTAGTTGAAAAAGAAAAGAAAAAAGAGAGCAAAGGATGGAGGAGATAAGTAAGGGAAAACAAGTTTAGTATCTTGAGCATAGGCTTTTATGTGGTATTAGAAAATTATTATGGTGTTGTGTTGTTCAAGGTTTCAAAATGGTCAAAGGATTTTAAATGCTAAGATAATTTATATTTAAGTGTTAAAAATAAGCTGTGGCCTAAATTTAATTTAGTAAGGCTGCGCTGGTTCCCTTCTTAAATCCGTAAACCCTTAATACCAATTAAACCTATAATTATAGGAACATATTGTTGAAACTTATGGGGTTTCATTCATTCATTTATTTATTTGTTTATATTTTTGTTTTTAAATGTGATTTGTATTTCAAAACGTCATGATCTGTTCTTGTACATATTTATTGAAGGAACTGTGTCTTGTAATCTTTATTTTTTTATCACGAAAGAAAGATTGTGACTTAAAAAATATATATATTTTGGAGCACAAAAATATGTATTGTGGTGCCAAAATAATATATATAATGGAGTGCAAAAATAATATTAAACAGATCACAAAAATATCTATTGGGGGCAGGGCACAAAAATAATATATAAAAGAAGCACAATAACAATGAAAACATATCTATTTTCTTCCTTGACAGTTTGCTGAAGAGGGGTGTTAATAAAGCTTCTAGTGGCGCTGTATAAAAATTTCTATTGGTTTATATTATAAATGACTTACATGGAGATAGTTGCTTATTTTCAATAATAAATAAGGCACAGATACTAATTTGACTTGAAAAATGTATCTTTATATCTCCTCACCTCTTTTATGGAGAAGTGCATTTAAAAAAAAAAAAAAAAAAAATTGAGCGCACAGATGCGCTTTTCTAAAGGAGAGCTGAGTAGACTTAGTAGGAGAATTACACAGAGAATTCTCCTTGCGCTTCATAAATATGGCTCTAAAATATGTTGTGGCTTATACAGTCTGCAACGCAAATTGCAAAGCAAACAATCCGCTACTTTGAACATTTAAAATTATTTTTGAATGCAAAATGTATGGTTAAAAAATATTTTAATAAAATTGCAATATTTCATCAAGAAATCATGGTTATTTTTCCATGTCGAAAAGCCCTAATGTCAGTCTGTCTGTCTATCTATCTATATCTATCTATCTATCTATCTATCTATCTATCTATCTATCTATCTATCTATCTATCTATCTATCTATCTATCTATCTATCTTTCTATCACCCCCAGCAATATGGAAAGCCAGACCAGTCACCTGCCCCAGCTGCCATGTAGTACTGTTTTTTTTTTATAATCAGAAAATGGGCTTGTGTGTAATGATTCCATAAGCAGAACATATGCTGACCCCATTTATACATATTTTAACAAAGTTTCTTATCCAGATTCCAAGTTCTTATGTGGTCCTTTCATACTTTTTTTAATCAGGGTGCAAAAAACCAGCCCATAACATTTGGAGGCAGCAGTTTTAGTCCATCTTTATGCTATATATGAGTGTGTGTGTGTTTGGCAGGAGACCTGCTGCTTTGCATGACTGCTTGATGTCCAATCCTTTCATAAAGTTACTCACAGCTCTTGCCAGCACTGTACATAAAATCAAAGTCCCTCTCTCCCCACCCCTATGTTATGTCATTTGTAAAGAGACTTCACAGGAGGTATTAGAGCTAGGGTGCTAGGGTTTAATTTTAAGTTGCCATTGGTTCCTTGGTGCCTGGGTTTGTCAAGCCCTGTGCCAAACTACCTGTGCTTTCCTTTCACATTATATTTTCTCATAGCATATTTTCTTTGTGATATTTTACTGTGGCACTATATCTGGCACATCTTTTTCTGACACTTTTTCGCAGTAATATACATTTTACATGACACTGTCTCTGAGAAAAACTTCATATCAACCAATTCTCAACAACATTTTAAATGTCTATAGCCAGACAGATGCTAAGGATTTCCCTACAGGTCAGTCACAGTGAGTAAGTAGATCTAGCCAGGCAGGGAAATAGAATCTGGCCTGTTAGGAGTGCTTAACGGTAGAACTGGGAACAATGATTTCTCTGGTAAATTTCATGTTTACCTTAGCTGCATCAAAAAGAATAATGAAATGGAAAGTGCTGGAGTAACCCTTGAAAATGCTCCTAGTACCGACAGGGATACACATACTACAGCTTGAGAAACAAGGGTGTACTTGTGTGGTACACTGGACACACAAACAAACAATAAAAATGGGAAATTCAATGACAGACACTTACATAAAACTATACATGCAAATGGAGGGCAAAATAAATCTGCCTCTTAAATTATTTGCCAAGCTACTAAGTTTTTAATAAATGTATAAGCCCTGATGTTAGCTTTGCTTGTATATCTACCTGTGACCAGTGACACCTAGACCAGTTATTATCCCAGAGACAAAATAGCCTAAACAACTTAAATTTAGACTTTTAGAGTATGATTTAAAATGCATTAAAAACTGAAAATGTTACTAGATAAACTGACTCTTATTTTATGTAAATGCTAATTTGAAAACATTATTATATTTAGTAACCAATGCATATATTTCTTCTATAAGGTACGACGAGTCCACAGATTCATCCTTTACTTGTGGAATATTATCCTCCTGCCAACAGGAAGTGGCAAAGAGCACCACAGCAGAGCTGTCTATATAGTTCCTCCCTTAGCTCCACCCCCCAGTCATTCTCTTTGCCTACTCTAAGTACTAGGAAGGATAAAGTGAAAGAGGTGATAAAATATTAGTTTTTAATTTCTTCAAGCAAGAGTTTTTTGTTTTAAATGGTACCGGTGTGTACTATTTACTCTCAGGCAGTAGATGGATGAAGTCTTCTGCCTGGAGGATGATGATCTTAGCATTTGTAACTAAGATCCAGTGCAGTTCCCACAGAGGCTGAGGGGTACAAGAAACTTCAGTGTGAGGAACGTTTTCATGCTATATAGCAGTGAGGTATGTTCAGTCATTTTTTCTGGAGAGACTGTATTTCAGAAAGGCTGACAGTATCCCCATGCGGGTAAGGGTAAGCAGTAATCCTAAGAGCTATAGAAAGGGATTACTAAGCTTGCATAAGGGGCTAATTAAAAATTGGTTGAGTTTTTGAATGTTTGTGGGCACCTCTGCACCTTTTAGTTTCTCCTTTTTCTTCCTGTACCTTCGGTCGAATGACTGGGGGTTGGAGCTAAGGGAGGAGCTATATAGACAGCTCTGCTGTGGTGCTCTTTGCCACTTCCTGTTGGCAGGAGGATAATATCCCACAAGTAAAGGATGAATCCGTGGACTCGTCGTACCATAGAAGAAATTAATTTATCAGGTAAGCATAAATTTACTTTTATGTAATACAAATTGCTTTGTTAGG